>NW_024070203.1:34633675-34709327 GCF_014754425.2 Oryx dammah
CATGGGATTTTCCAGGCAAGAGTACTGGAGTGGGGTGCCATTGCCTTCTCCAATTTACTATTGCAGTATAATTAGTATGTTAGTTTTTACTGTACAGTGAAGTGAATCAGCCATATGTATACACATGCCTCCTTCCTCTTGGACCTCCCCCCACCTTCCCAGCCCTCTAGGTCATCACAGAGCACTAAGCTGAACTCCCTGTGCTAAACAACAGCTTCCCACTAGCTATCCATTTGACACGTGATAGTGTATATATGTTGATGCTACTTTCTCAATTTGTCTCTTCTTTCTCTTCCCCCTCTGTGTCCACATGTTCATTCTCTGTGCCTGTGTCTCTCTTCCTCTCTGCAAATTATGCTTATTGATAACATTTTTCTAGATTCCACATCTATGTGTGAACGTGTTTTTCTCTTTTGTGCTTTTAAAAAAAAATAGGAAGCAGAGGAATCAGTGTGGAGGTTAGTGATGTTCTTGCAGATACCTGCTCCCTGGGATGGCCTTTGTCAGTCTTTGGGCTCCAAAAAACCTCTCAGAGAGCCAACTGTGAGGCAGTCGTACAAAGAGGTGGGATGGCCCACATGGAGAAACCCATCACTGCCATCAAATAAAGGATGAAATCACTTGTTCTCTTGGGTGTGTGTTTTGTCTTTACTTAAATGTTCCTGGAGAGCAGGAAGTGTTGCCTGGGCCCAGCCTCCAGTTCCACATGGGCAGGAATTTGGCAGGTTGTTTTCAGCCGTAAAACTGGTAGCCTGATTCAACGTGGTCTTCTAGAATTGTGCTAATGATCTCTGCTATCACACAAGGTTCTTCCTTTTAAAAGACAGTTTAGTGGCTAAGCCTCAGCATTCAAGATTTTATATGATGGGAAAAAATACCTTTTGTGTATTTTTATTAGAAGATCTATGAATTGTAAAACTATTTCTAGTTGGAGAGCAGGTGATTGCCTGTCTCAGTTCAATCCATTCTCACTTTTGTGAGCAAGTGAGAGATTATTACCATAATTCCAAATTGGCTGTTATATGTTGCAGACATATAATCCCAAAGAGGCTATAAACTGAGCTTCTGGAAATGCCTTTGATGAAAATATCTGCCACTTTGGTTGACGTGCTAAAAATGAAATGAATAGTTTAAGGGTCTGAGATGCTGCAGCTAATCCCCGGATCCTATCAAAATCGCTGTGCAAGTATCACCATCCTAAGCAGATTAGATCCTGATCCATTTGTCTTGGCAGTAAAGAAAAAAAAGAGCAAGGGTGAAAACTCACCTTGGAAGGTTGACAAGCCTGTATCTAAGAGTATCTTCTTGTTTTTCTTTGTGAGACTAGGAAGAAAACCTCTTTATCAGTTGTTAAGCGTTGAAACAGGTAGCATGATGATATAAATAGCAGACATTCATCTTCAAGCCCACCTGCCAATTTCACCTTCCTCTAGAGAAGGATGCTCACATCAGGCCAGTTGGCAAATGTGAAAGTGATTTTCAAGACTGCGTTCACCTGCTGGTGATCTCAGTAACGGGAGTAGTCTTGGGGCTGAACTTTGTAATTAACTGCTGGCACGGGACCCTCTGCTAAAGCTGGAGGATGATTCAAAGCCACGTTACAAAAAGAGCGGCTGCAGTAATAATAATAATTCAACCCTGAAGGTTTTCACAGCTGGCATGTCAATTTGGCATTTCTGTTCACTTGAGCTGTTAAAAATGTCAGATTTTCTTGTGACAAACATGGAGTGGGGGTCTCTCTACACAGCATGTTCGGGTCTGAAGAGCTTAATGATAATCACACCCTTTGGGTTCTGGGTCTGCCCCACAGGAGCTATTAGCTAATTGTCTGGAAAGCCCTTTGTGATGAATACACTCAGGGTCACACAGGCTTCAGTTAGATGGAATGTCAGGAGTATTCAGTATCAGCCTCGTAATTCCAGGCGTAAAATAATGTACATTTGTGCATGATGCATTTAAATACATTAGCATCCTTCATGCTCACGAAAGTAGGGGGTTTTTTCCATTTTTTTCTCTTCCCCTAGTTTACATAAGGGGTGCTTGTCTTCCAGATGTCATCAATATTGTCCTGCTGCCATCTCCAACAAAAACACAATTTTCAGCAGTCTTTACTTTGAATATATATTTGCTGACTTGACCCTCCTCTAACATTAAAAAGGAGATGATCTGGGTGGGTTTTGGAGCATGTATCCACCCCTATACAGCCTGGCATGGGAGAGGCTGTGTGAGGTGTTTGCAAGGAGGTCTTGGTTCCCAGGTGGCGGTGTACCTCATGGTGCAGTAGAGATGCAGTGAAAATGAAACAAGTACACTTACTGAGGGTTGACAACCATGCGTCCACAGAGACAGGACTGATCAACCACAGACGTCAGAAAGGCCCCAGTGGTCTGGCCCAGTATTGACTTGCAGCCTGTCTGGGGACCATATCCTAATGGTCTGTGTCGCTCCGGTGACATTCTAGAATGGAGTGTGTGCTTAGGGCTACTTTGGCTCCAGCATTTCATTGTCTCCAAAATAGAATGTGTCCATCTGGGAACACCTGGTGTTATGAGGAACAGAGGACCAGGCACAGAATAACAATAAAGCCTCGGGGTTCTTGCCAGGGGCAGACCAGTGCTTCCAGGCTCACCATTTGTTTCTCATAAAGGCAATTCACATCTTAGCCACTTAGCAGTGACTACACTGCCTTTTCCAGCTCTGTTATTAATAAGAAAAGAAGTCATCTAATTGAAACAGTGGGTGTTTTACCGCAGCCCTGGGTTCATACCTTGAAGACTAGATCTTTATCTTTCAGGAGTTTTTCACCATCTCCTCTAGAGGGCCTTGGTTTCAGAGTACAGATGGATGGTGACAACGGATGTGGGAATGGATAATACTGAAATTGAAACTGGTCCTCTTTGGTCCTGAGCCCCATGGTTTCCGTTTCCATGGCTACTGTGGGGTGGGGGGAGCATAGTTGTGGGGATCTGAGGCCTGGATTTGAGACCAGCGTTTACTGGCCATGTGTAGGACACAAACTCCCAGAGCATTGTGTCTATATCTGTGAATTAGAGTTGTGATATATTTTCAGTTCTCTGACATGGGATATCAAGACAATATTTTTTTAATAACCTGATTTTTTCAATAAAGTGTTTTGATAAGTTTAAACTGCTTAAAGGGACAAGTGGTCAGCCTTCTGAGATGGAGGCAGACAGTTTTTGGTTAGAATTTAATAGGCATTTTGATATAAGCAAAGTCACCTCTATCTTTGGCCTCCCATATGAGAACTTGTGACTCTGTTTTTATATTTGTATTTGATATTTGCTTGTCAGTTTTTGCAAACTGGGATTTCACTAGAGACTGTTAAATTTTTAGATCAGTTTGGAATTATTGCCATCTTAACAAATTTAGGTGTTCTGATTAGTGAACATGGTTATCCTTTCATTTATTTAGATCTTTTTAATTTTTTCAGCAATGTTTTCTACTTTCAAAGTTTAAGTTTCAGATTTATTTTGTCATATTTATTCCTAAGTATTTCATAATTTTTGATGCTGTTGTAACATGAATTATCTTCTTAATTTCATTTTGCATTGTTCATTACAAGGATACACAAATACAATTGATTTTATGTTGATATTAGATCCTGAAACTTTGCTGAACTTACTTATAGTTCTAATAGTCTTTTACTGAGATGAAGTAGACATAAGATTGACCATTATAAAGTATAATATTCAATGATATTTAGGACATTCACTTTGTTATACAGCCACTACCCCTTCTAGTTCCAAGATGTTTTTATTTACCACAAATAAAGTCCTCTGCCCACAGCACCTTTAACAACCACCAGTCAGTCTTCTGTTTTTATGGATTTACCTATTCTGGGTATTTCTTTTATATTTTTGTGAAGAGAGGGGGCCTTTGAGCTATCTATTCTGCCATTTTCCCTGACATTACTCTTCTAAGGGTTCTTGAAATTTGAATTGTTATCATTTTCTATATAAATTCATGTCATATGTGAAAAAAAAAAGTTTTTACTTATTCCTTTCCAATCTAGATAATGTTTTTTTCCTTACCAAATTGCCCTAGCTAAACCCCCAACACAGTATTGACTAGAACTAGTGAGATTAGACATCCTTGTTCTGTTCTTGCTTTTAGGGGAAAGCTTTCGGTCTCACCATCAGTTATGCTGCCTGGTGGGGGTTTGTCATAGATGTCTTTTATCAGGTTGAGGGAGTTTGTTGAGCTTTTGAGATTTGTTTTGCTTTAATCCAGAAAGAGTGCTGAATTTTGTCCTGTGTCTTTCTTTTGATGATTGTACTGACCATGTGGTTTTGTCCTTTATTCTTCTGAAGTGGTATATTACACTAATAAGTGATCGTGGTGCTCATATACTGAGATTTATAACTCTGGTGAGTGAACCATATTAGGTACTAAGACATACTTAGGATACAGTAAAAGGAGCTCTGAGAAAAGTGTGCAGAGGCAGCAGAGAATTACAGAAACCCTAAGAGGAAGCAGTAGGTCAGGGGTGAACAGGGAACACTGTCAAAAGGAAATAAAAACTGGGCTAAAATTTAAAAGTATGAATAAGTCCTAACAAGTTAAGACTGGGAAAGGAGAGACTATCCTAGCAAGTGGGGGTTGGGGGCAGGGGAGGCCAGGATAAAGAAAGTCAAGGTGGGGAAGATTAGCATCATCCCGACCAGGGCTTCCCTGGTGGCTAAGACAGTAAAGAATCTGCCCATCAATGCAGGAGACCTGGGCTCGATCCCTGGGTTGGGAAGGTCCCTTGGAGAATGGAATGGCTACCCACTCCAGTATTCTTGCCTGGAGAATCCCATGGACAGAGGAGCCTGGCGGGCTACAGTCTGTGGGGTTGCAAAGAGCCAGACACAGCTGAGCAAGTAACACGTGCCAGGAGCTACAGAAATCTTATATGACTGGAGAGCCATGTGGCATCTCTGTATCAATGACTTACTTATATCTTTTCCCCTCACCCTTTTAAAATTCTGATCCCAGCTTAGTGGGGCTGTCACTCTGAAGAAAGACTGTGTAGGTTTAGGTTTTAAATTTGTATTTTTTTAAATTAGGTCATAATATCATCATCAGGGCACTGTCATTCTGGTAGGCTTTACCTCACCAAGGGACCCCACTGGTTTGTTGGCTCAGTGGACTTGGCCCATTGGTGAATTAGTTTTCAAGGTGTGACCAGCGAGGTGGTGGTGATGATACTGAACTTGACATCTGCACCAGTCAATTAATTAATGGCAAAAGCAAACACAGTTGCATTAAGATAAGAGACAGTATCTTTTCTGTCCTCTTAGCCAGCAGAGTATCACATGTCATGAGGATGCTAAACAGGGAGTGGTAAAGTTGACAATGACTGTATAAAGCCCAAAATTAAACAAAATATAAGAGATTCCATAATCCTTGATTTGTATATCAAAGACTGAAAGAAACTTCTGGAATGTATAAAATATTTTTCTAACACTGTCTATCTTTTATACATTTATATTTATAGAAGAAGTGTTTTTAAGCCAGATCTACTTGCTTTAGTATCCACCTTCTTGATTGCTCACTTAAAACTATCCCGCTTTTTCAGTCACGGAATATCTCCTCTGAAATTTCTGTTAGGTCTGTAGAATTCATGTGGAAGAAAGCCAGAATTGTTAATTCAGCAAAACTTCCTATTATGTTTTCAGATCTCCAAGGAGACTTAAAATTCTTCCCTCCGTTGGGTATGAAGTTTGTTCTTAAGAGGAAAAGGTGGGGCAGGGGAAAGTTATTAGAAAAAAAATTGGTGTGGCAAAGCCAGGTTAAGCTCAGAGAAAAATGTTATTTTCCCCTGGAGCCATGGCGGACAGGATCTCTCCATGGAATGAGACTTGATTTCTGGACTCTCAGAAGTGGAGAAAATTCTTAACTGCCTTGTCAACCAACAAGAGGAAAAGAGGGTGATACTTTTTCAGATTTCCTGACTTCTACTTGTATTTCCTTCTTCTGAATTGTGGTCATCTTTGGAATAAACATTTAAGTATATTATTTGGGGCAACTTATTTCTCAAGGAATCAGATAATTTTTCTGCCATTGATAACTTTTTTTTGGTACCTACCCTTTTTTTTTCCCTTGGTGGCTGTAACATGGAAAGGTGACCAGGTATCTGGCTTTAAAAGGACCATGCTCTTAGCATCTCTCCACAGGGTTTCCCAGGTGGTATTAGTGGTAAAGAACCTGCCTGTGAATGCAGGAGACATAAGAGATGTGGGTTCCATTCCTGGGTTGGCAAAATCCCCTGGAGAAGGGAATGGCAACCCACTTCAATATTCTTGTGGGGAGAATCCCATGGACAGAGGAGCCCGGTGGACTACTGTCTATGGGGTCACAAAGAGTCAGACACGACTGAAACGACTTAGCACACACAGATGCTTATTCTGTTTGGCTGAATGCAGCATCCTTCCTTCTCCCTCCCACTTGTCTGCCTTCTCCTCATATTTCTCTCCTCTCTCCCTCCCTGCCTGCTCACTAACTCAAGACCAGTTCTGTCTCTCGTCTCAATTCAAATCCGAGCCCCACCACATGAAACTACTCTGTGCCGTATTTATCTTTAAATTTATAAAACACAGATGAAAGTAGCACCAAACTCCTAGAGCTTATGTGAAGATGAACTCTGTAAAGCCCTCAGGACAGCATCCATCATCACCCAGGGCCAGTCGTGTTGGTTGCATGGTCACTGCATGTGGCCACGTCTGTGCCCAGTGTCTCAGAAACAGACAGACATGTTCCAGACCTGTGCAGAATCAGTGCAGTTTGGTGCCTCATTTTCCCCATTTGAGAAACAAGGCTGACAATTACCATCTCCATGAGGATCTGTTTCAACTGCATAAGCTGAACCAACTGACACTGCCTTCACCTTCTGGAGATGAATGAGTTCTTCAAAGTTGTTGCCACTTTCTTTAGGAAATAGTTCACTGCTCCAGTAATCAAAATAGAATTCCACTGCTTAAATGAGACCAGACCTTCAAGAGTAAGTGTCTTCCTCCCTGATTCCTGGGAGGATATTGGAAAATGACCTTGGGCTTCTTAGAAGCTTGTCAAAATCCCCAAAGGATGTCTCTCCTTGAGTTGAGCAGCCACCTTGTCCTGGGGGCCACTGGTACCTCTAAATTCAAAAAGGAACATCTCTCTTAAATATAACATGCTTCCCCCGAGAAGGATAGTTTGCACTCCTGAGCACAGGTCCTTTGTGGATGCTGTGGCTGATTAGAACTAGGGAACAGGGCCTCCCTGGCAGCTCAGTGGCAAAGAATCTGCCTGCCAGTGTAGTTTAATCCCTGATCTGGAAAGATCCCACATGCCACAGAGCAACTGAGCCCATGCGCCACGACTACTGAGCATGTGCTCTAGAGCCAGGGAGCTGCAACTACTGAGCCCACGTACCACAACTACTGAAGCCTGCTCACCTGAAGCCTGTGTTCCATAACAAGAGAAGCCACTGCAATGAGAAGCCTGCTCACTGCAACAAGAAGTAGCCTCCACTCACCACAACTGGAGAAAAGCCTGCACAGCAATGAAGAGCCAGCACGGTCATAAGTAAATAGGAATTAGGGAACCAGCATAGCTAAGGGTGCGTGATTGGGAGATTGACCAACTGTTACTAATTTACTGGCTGAAACTGTATAGGACACACAAATGTGGCTTTCTTCCCCTTTTCCTGTCTTTTGTCTGTCAAGAAGTTGTCTCCCTCCCTGGAAGTTCCTTGGTGTATTCCAGGGACCCTGGCTATAGCCTAAGAACCACAGATATTGATAATAGAGGTAAGCCATGACAAATCTTAGGAGGTCGATTCAAACAGCAATGAGAAGACCTGGCCACTCACCTAACCACTTAGCCTCCCAGCCAGGAAAGTGAGGACAGAAACATTCCTATGGCCTTTCCTTCCTCCCTCTTTCTGCCCTCCCTTCCTCTTTTCCTTCCTTCCTTTTCTTTTTGGTGTGTGTTTGTTTACCTTTGGATTTCTCTGGCCCTCTGGATGATGGAGAGGATAGCCATTGTATAGATGCTGGCCCTCAGCTTCTTACCTTTAGCCACATCATTAGGCTCTCAGTGGCTGCAGTACCCGTGGACTTCTCTCCAAACCCCTGTTCCATCAGTCATACCCACCTTGTGGGTGGTTCCTGATGAAACACATGCCTGGAACTTGAAGACAGGTTTTAGTCTGAAACCTGTGTCCTTGGAATTGAGAGAGCCCGGAAGATCTTGCCTTCCCGGCTGTCTGAGCCCCTGGGCTTTAAGATGCTATTGATGGGTTTAAATCATAATCCCCTGCTTCTGAAAGGGACTCTCCACACGCTGAAGTGACCCTCCCGGGTAAGAGGGCTCCTCACCTTCTCTTCTCAGTCATTACAAAGACTTCACAACAAGCATTTATCTTAAAGCAACACTGACTAGTCCTAACATTGTCATAGGATTTACATTTGACAAAAACAAAACAAATTGAACGGAGTTCTTTCTTTGTGTCAGGTACTCTTCTAAGGATTTTATATGTATGAAGCATTTAACCTGTAAATTAATTACATAATTCAAGCACTATTAATATTCCCTTTGTGTGATGTGGAAACTTGTGTACAATTAAGTTAACTATCTTGCTCTTGATGGTAAAACACATCTAGAAAGTAAAAAAGCCAAAGTTTGAGCTCATTCACTAAAACTAAGCCTTACCCAACCCTGACTCGAACCCTAAATTTAAACAACACCCTAGGGACTTCTTTTGCCTGGAAAGTACCATGGACGGAGGAGCCTGGTGGGCTGTAGTCCATGGGGTCACAAGAGTCCGGCACAACTGAGCGACTTCACTTTCACTTTTCACTTTCTTGCATTGGAGAAAGAAATGGCAACCCACTCCAGTGTTCTTGCCTGGAGAATCCCAGGGACAGGGGAGCCTGGTGGGCTGCTGTCTATGGGGTCGCACAGAGTCGGACACGACTGAAGCGACTTAGCAGCAGTAGCAGCAGCAGCAGCAGCAGGGACTTCCCTGGTGTTCCAGTGGTTAAAACTCTGCACTGCCAATGCAGGAGGTGGGTGTTCGATCCCTGGTTGGGGAACTAAGATCCCACATTCCATGCAGCCTTGTCAAAAAAAATTTTTTTAATAAATAAATAGAACACCAACCCTAGCCCACTGTCTCCAAGAACTTCATTGTTAGTCACTATGCTTATAGTGAACTATTATTTGAACTCTAGTGAAATCACTCAATACCAAAAAAACAATGCATAGGAATTACTATCTGGTGAAAATAAAAATAAAATTCATTAAGTACAGTGATGGTTCCATGAGTAACTAAATATTATGGCTTTGGGCAAGTAACTTGAAGAAAACATTTGAAAGATGTATTTTCTATTTGTGCCTATGTTCCTCATAGTTGTCAGATGGAATAATGCTCCATTAGGATTAAAGATGATGTATTTGCGAGACTAACAGATATGGGATTTTAATTTTTAAGGTTCTGTTGCTATCCTTAAGAAAAAGTATATTTTCTTGTAAGACTTCATCTTGCCTCAAATATATGAGTAAACAGTAACTATATTTTATCATTAAAATAATATGCTGCCAAAATATTAAATTCGTTCCATAGGAAGCCAGCTACTAAGCACACAAATACTAGGTCTGTTTTACCCTTAAGATTGGCAAGGTCCAAAAGAGAGTGGAAAACATCAACATTCAAATGGATTGGCCATGAACTGAAAGCTCATTTAGAAACTGATAGATTCTTCCCCCTTGTGAGCCAAACACCAGCTGTAGGGTCAATGGAAATTAAATTTCACATTCAGTTTTATATTCAAACACAGTAACAAGGAAAATCAAATTCAGGAGCCACAGATAGGCCAGGCCAGGTAAATAAAGCAAAGGACACATCTCAGTGATGTCGTCCATCCCCAGAACATTTGTCCCAATGATGATCAGAGGAGATCCTTACACATCAAATATGTGCTTAATATCTACTTGTCAACTGAAGGAAGGAAGGAAATCCTCACAGCTGATCTCTATGTTTAAAAAGATCGAGAGAAGAAGCCTTCAAAATGCTGATGACCCATGTCATAGAATTTTAGCTAAGCTGCATCTTTCAAGAGCATATGGAGAGGATAATATACTTTTAATGTGTTTAAGTTTTTTTCCTCTCAACCGACAGAGACATAAGTTGCTTCCTCTCGTTAAAGAGCCTAACCATGTTTAAAAAAATCACTCTTTTATAACAGGTTCTCTCCAAAGAAAGATTTATTTAGGAATAGGGATTGGACTCTAAACTTGGTAACTATGATCATCTATGTAAGTTGATCAGATTGTTTGAGTTGGTAAAATGTCCAGTGGGGAGGCGAGAAGCAGTGCCAACAGCGGATAAAGTCTTCCAGCCTCTGCTCCCTGTAATTGAAGAGGGTCACCGCAGAGCCTGTCTACCTGAGGCACTGGGGGCTAAATTTAATCACGGTTCCTCCGTTTCTTCTTTCACATGCACTAGGGAATAGACTTAACTGTGTGTTAAAGTGGGGCTGGTTGTTTCATGCTCATCTCTGACAGAAGATGTAAAAATCCACACTAACCTCTTGCTTAAATCCTTTCACTGGATTGAAACCGAGAGGCAGGCTCCCTTTGGGATTCATGACAACATTCCAGGCCTGAGAGCTGATAGTAAACTAGAGAGAAAGGGACCAAGCAAAGGCAAATTTTGAAGGAAAAAAGAATTTTTATGTGTAAATTAAAAATGACTGTATGGACTCAGCTATAAAGGAGAAAGAAATAATGCTATTTGCAGCAATAAGAATGGACCTAGAGATGATCATACTAAGTGACTCTGAGCCAGACAGAGAGACAAATATCGCATGATATGTGTGGCATCTGAAATATGACCCAAATGAACTCATGAGACTCACAGACACAGAAAACGAACTATGGTTACCAAAGGGGAAAGGCAGGAGTAGGGGATAAGTTAGGAGTTGAGGATTAGCAGATACAAACTACTATATATGAAATAAATAGACAGCAAGGTCTTACTGTATAGCACAGGGAATTATATTCAATATTCTGCCCAAAAAAGTATGTAAAAGAATACAAAAAAGAATATACATATAAAGAATATATATATATATATATATATATAAAGCTGAATAACTTTGCTGTATACCAGAAAATAACACAACGTTTTAAGTCAACTACAGTTTATTTCAATTCCATTTTTAAAAATGACAGTGTGGTAAGATAGGACATTTGATAAAAATGAGAATATTGCGAAGAGAGGTTTAATGGGAAAGGGTTAGAAGTTAGACTTTATGTTCACATGAGTTGAAGGTGAAGGTAAAACAGACAAGTTGAAAACTACCTAAAAACAAGTTCAAAAATGTGAAACTAGAGAATATTGGACAGGCCAGGGCTGAGGTTATCTCATGAGAATGTTGGATAAGAAAATAATTGCAGGTGCAAAACAGACAAGAGATTTGGAAGAAGGACTTCTAAGAAAATTCATAGGAAAATCAAAGAGGCACAGTGGATTTCATTCATGATGTAGTAAATCATAGATCACAGGGGGAAAAAATGGAGTTAAAGTGGGTGATTTTTGAGACATCCCCCAAAGTTCATTTTCAGTCTTAACCAAGTTCAATGCTTGATTCTTCTTCTCCAACACAACTTTCCTCTGGCTGAAAGTGGTGTGACTTTCTTTGCTCAGGCTTATGCTTATGTTATCTTCCCTGGTGGCTCAGAGGTTAAAGCATCTGCCTCCAATGCGGGGGACCCAGGTTTGATCCCTGGGTTGGGAAGATCCCCTGGAGAAGGAAATGGTAACCCACTCCAGTATTCTTGCCTGGAGAATCGCATGAACCAGTAATGCTGAAGAAGCTGATATGGAACAGTTCTTTGAAGACCTACAAGCCTGGTAGGCTACAGTCCATGGGGTCACAAAGAGTCGGACATGACTGAGCGGCTTCACTTCACTTATGCTTATGTTATGGCCTGCTGCAGGGTTGGGGGCCTGGACTGCAGCAGTACATGCATGGGATCTTTTGAAGGAGGTCACCATTCTGTTCATTACCTCCGCCATAGTTTGGCCCCAGGTAAACAGCACAGAGGAACACGGCTCCACCCATCAATAGAAAATTGGATTAAAGATTTACTGAGCATGGCCTGCCATCAGAACAAGACCCAGTTTCCCCCTCAGTCAGTCTCTCCCATCAGGAAGCTTCCATAAGCCTCTTTTCCTTCTCCATCAAAGGGCAGACAGACTGAAAACCACAATCACAGAAAACTAACCAATTAGATCACATGGACCACAGCCTTATCTAACTCAGTGAAACTGTGAACCATGCCATGTAGGGACATGGCATGGACAGGTCAACACAAGATGGACGGGTCATGATGGAGAGTTCTGACAAATTGTGGTCCACTGGAGAAGGGAATGGCAAACCACTTCTGTATTCTTACCTTGAGAACCCCATGAACCATATGAAAAGGCGAAAAGATAGGATAATGCAAGATGAACTCCCCAGGTTAGTGGGTGCCCAATATGCTACTGGAGATCAGTGGAGAAATAACTCCAGAAAGAATGAAGAGACGGATCCAAAGCAAATACAACACCCAGTTATGGATGTGACTGGTGATAGAAGCAAATTCTGATGCTGTAAAGAGCAATATTACATAGGAACCTGGAATGTTAGGTCCGTGAATCAAGACAAATTGGTAGTGGTCAGACAGGAGATGGCAAGAATGAACGTCGACATTCTAGGAATCAGTGAACTAAAATGGACTGGAATGGGTAAATTTAACTCAGATGACCATTATATCTACTACTGTGGCAAGAATCTCTTAGAAGAAATGGAGTAGCCATCATGGTCAACAAAAGAGTCCTAAATGCAGTACTTGGATACAATCTCAAAAATGACAGAATGATCTCTGTTCGTTTCCAAGGCAAACCATTCAATATCACAGTAATCCAAGTCTATGCCTACACCAGTAATGCTGAAGCTGATGTGGAACAGTTCTATGAAGACCTACAAGACCTTCTAGAACTAACACCCCAAAAAGATGTCCTTTTCATTACAGGGAACTGGAATGCAAAAGTAGGAAGTCAAGAAACATCTGGAGTAACAGGCAAATTGGACATCACCAGATGGTCAATACTGAAATCAGATTGATTATATTCTTTGCAACCAAAGATGGGGAAGCTCTATACATCCAGGAAAAACAAGACTGGAAGCTGACTGTGGCTCAGATCATGAACTCCTTATTGCAAAATTCAGACTTAAATTGAAGAAAGTAGGGAAAACCACTAGACCGTTCAGGTATGACCTAAATCAAATACCTTACGATTATACAGTGGAAGTGAGAAATAGATTCAAGGGATTACACCTGATAGACAGAGTGCCTGATGAACTATTGTATAGGAGACAGGGATCAAGACCATCCCCAAGAAAAAGAAATGCAAAAAAGCAAAATGGCTGTCTGAGGAGGCCTTACAAATAGCTATGAAAAGAAGAGAAGCAAAAAGCAAATGAGAAAAGGATATACTCCATTGAATGCAGAGTTCCAAAAAATAGCAAGGAGAGATAAGAAAGCCTTCCTCAGTGATCAATGCAAAGAAATAGAGGAAAACAATAGAATGGGAAAGACTAGCGATCTCTTCAAGAAAATTAGAGATACAAAGGGAACATTTCATGCAAAGATGGACATGCAAATAAAGGACAGAAATAGTAGGGACCTAACAGAAGCAGAAGATATTAAGAAAAGGTAGCAAGAATACACAGAAGAATTGTACAAAAAAGATCTCCATCACCCAGATAATCACGATGGTGTGATCACTCACCTAGAGCCAGACATCCTGGTATGTGAAGTCAAGTGGGCCTTAGAAAGCATCACGACTAACAAAGCTAGTGGAGGTGATGGAATTCCAGTTGAGCTATTTCAAATCCTAAAAGATGATGCTGTGAAAGTGCTGCACTCAATATGCCAGCAAACTTGGAAAACTCAGCAGTGGGTACAGGACTGCAAAAGGTCAGTTTTCATTCTAATCCCAAAGGAAGGCATGCCAAAAAATGCTCAAACAACTGCACAATTGCACTCATCTCATACATTGGTAGAGTAATGCTCAAAATCCTCTAAGCCAGGCTTCAACAACACATGAACCATGAACTTCCAGATGTTCAAGCTGGATTTAGAAAAGGCAGAGGAACCAAAGATCAAGTTGCCAACATCTGTTGGATCATCAAAAAAACAAGAGTTTCAGAAAAACATCTATTTCTGCTTTATTGACTATGCCAAAGCCTTTGACTGTGTGGAGCACAACAAACTGGAAAATACTTAAAGAGATGGGAATACCAGACCACTTGACCTGTCTCTTGAGAAATCTGTATGCAGGTCAGGAAGCAATAGTTAGAACTAGACAGAGAACAACAGACTGGTTCCAAATTGGGAAAGGAGTACATCAAGGCTGTATATTGTCACCCTACTTATTTAACTTATATGCAGAGTACATCATGAGAAACGCTGGGCTGGATGAAGCACAAGCTGGAATCAAGATTGCTGGGAAAAATGACAATAACCTCAGATATGCAGATGACACCACCCTCATGGCAGAAAGAAAAGAACTAAAGAGCCTCTTGATGAAAGTGAAAGAGGAGAGTGAAAAGGTTGGCATAAAGCTCAACATTCAGGAAACTAAGATCATGGCATCTGGTCCCATCACTTCATGGGAAATAGATGGAGAAACAGTGGAAACAGTGACAGACTTTATTTTGGGGGGCTCCAAAATCACTGCAGATGGTGATTGCAGCCATGAAATTAAAAGACGCTTACTCTTTGGAGGAAAAGTTATGACCAACCTAGACAGCTTATTAAAAACCAGAGACATTATTTGCCAACAAATGTCTGTCTAGTTAAGGCTATGGTTTTTCCAATAGTCATGTATGGCTGTGAGAGTTGGACTACATAGAAAGCTGAGCGCTGAAGAATTGATGAGTTTGAACTGTGGATTTGGAGCAGACTCGAGAGTCCCTTGAACTTCAAAGAGATCCCACCAGTCCATCGTAAAGGAAATCGGTCCTGAATATTCAATGGAAGGACTGATGTTGAGGCTGAAGCTCCAATACTTTGGCCACATGATACAAAGAATGGACTCATTTGAAAAGGCCCTGATGCTGGGAAAGATTGAAGGTGGGAGGAGAAGCGGACAACAGAAGATGAGATGGTTGGATGGCATCACTGACTCAATGGACATGAGTTTGATTAGACTCTGGGAGTTGGTGATGGACAGGGAGGCCTGGAGTGCTGCAGTCCATGGGGTCAAAAAGAGTTGGACACGACTGAGTGACTGAACTGAACTGAGCTGAATGCTTACGTTATAAGATGTGGACATTTTGAGAGACAACTAGACTGGGAATTAGCCATTTCAGTCTTTGGATTAAACCTTATCCTATTTCTTCATTTATCTTTTCAAAAGTTAAAAAAAAAAAACTCCTTGACCTTGAAATCTACTATATGATTAACATTCTAGTGGAAAACATTAATTTTTCAGATTTCTGGTTTTGATGGTGGAAAGAAATGTGGGTGCAGCCAAGGGTGCTGATCCTTTGGTTTGTGGAGACAGAGGTAGACAACCCAGTGGAGTCTGGAGTGAACAAAAAACATGGCCCCTGTGATCACTGTGCCCTCAGCTGCCACCCCACCTAAGCACCACTTTGATGGGATACACCTGGAGGGCAGTCTTGACCCAAGCAGATCCTCCTCAGGACTTCTCTCACCCCTGCCCTGTGAGAGGGGACAGTTCCCAACCCATTCCCTATCTCTGACCTTGTGCTTCCAAGACTTTGGAGTTGGGATGCCCAGGGCTTGAAGCCTGAGTAAACACTCTCCTGCAGGCAGGTTTCCTAGTGGCAGAGCACAGACAATGCTGAGTCTTGTTTACAACCTACATTACTGTCAGGACGTAGCCTCAGAAGGACCACTGTCCAGATGATAACGGAGGCCCTTCCCTGTGCCAGGCACAAGGCGAGCCTGGGGGTATAGGATGGATAGGTAGACCCCACTACTACAGTCAGGCACCCCCAGAGTTCTGACTCGAAGCCTGGACTCTCATGGAAACCACATCTCAGGAGAGGACTCTCCAGGCAAAGGGGTAACTTGGTTGGCACGCTGTTCCAAGGGGCTGGTTTTAAAATACATTAATCTGCTCTGCATGAACAAAAAAGTACCAGGGCCAAACCAGTCCTTTTAGGATTTAATCCATTATTTTTGCTTTCTGATTGCTTTACATTTTGTGAGTTCTCTCAGAGTTGAAGTTGCTGCTCAGCATTCCAGAGAAGGGAAAGAACGTGCCTTATAAGATATTTAAGGGCCTTTTGATAGATACGGTCATTGTAAAGGATGGTCACGTTGGCTGCTCCTGCCTGAATTGTCCTGTGATACACAGAGAGCTCTTCCGTGCCGTGAATCAGCACAGCGTCCTCTTTCTCCAGGTTATGACTTCAGAGGACAAATCTCCCTCATCACCCCCTTAATATGTATTTTCTCCCTTCAGTCTAAAATTCTTTGAGCTCTCGAGTCATTTCCATGTATGCCATACCTACTTGAGAATTACTAAAATAGCCATTCTAAAACAGAATTGTTTACATTTCCCCCAACCTCCAAAAAAGCTCATGATCTTAAAAAAAAAAACCCTTTAATACAACATCAATATGATCAATATAAATGAAAACTATGCATCACTCTTTTCCTTACATCAGAAAAATAATAGATTAAAATGTATCCTTCTTCCTCAAAAAAAAAAAAAAGACACAGGAACATTTATTTTTCTTTGCTCCTCAAATTTGTCTTTTAGTAGTTGAGAGCAGATGAAATCTTTTATCACTATATTTAGACGTCAACCAGGCAGGTCGGTGCCATGGCAACCACTGCACAAAGAGATGTTAGCAGGACAGACACTGGCGGGCTGGGAGAGGTGCTTACTTAGTGCATCTCGAGTGGATTAAAGATATGGCCTGGCACAGTAACATGCCCGGCTGCTCCTGGGCCCCTACAACTGGGTTGGCGGGCCACCCAAGCACCACTGTTGCCTGGTACCACTGAAGCCCAAGA
Organism: Oryx dammah; assembly: GCF_014754425.2. Taxonomy (NCBI): domain Eukaryota; kingdom Metazoa; phylum Chordata; class Mammalia; order Artiodactyla; family Bovidae; genus Oryx; species Oryx dammah. The sequence continues at coordinate 34,650,767 of NW_024070203.1, forward strand.
AACAGCTGAAAGGTGCATGCAAATGAACCACTGGGTTCTAGTTCTCCCACCTGGATTCAGGCTCCCCTGATCCCTAGTAATGCTGCCTTGGCCTTAATAAATCCTATTCGCTTTGAGTATCAGGATTATCCTAGATGCTCACATTATAATAAGATATGGATATAATAAGTTCATGCTCCCGCATCTGATTCCATGGGATTTCCACACACTGATTTGATGGAAGAAGTCACCCAGTCAAATAATTGGGAGCTTGCCTTTTTGCTCGACACTGTTTCAGGCACTAGAGATGGAAAAGGGAAAAAAGACAGCAGGGTACCATCTTCCCAGGTTCAGTTCACTGGGAGAGAGACAGATGATAGAATATAAGAGTAAACAACAATAGTAAATAAATAGGGCGTGCATCCATACTTGCTCAGTCGTGTCCAAATCCTTGCGATCCTTTGGACTATAACCCACCAGGCTCCTTAGTCCATGGGATTCTCCAGGCAAGCATACTGGAGTGGGTTGCCATGCCCTCCTCCAGGGGATCATCCTGACCCAGGGATAGAACCCACATCCTCTGCATTGGCAGGTGGATTCTTCACCCACTGAGCCGTTGCGAAATGCTGTGTATGCAAGTGATGAAAACTACCCCTGGAGGCAGTGCTCACATGGCTGGGCTGGCTTGGGGCTCGAGGGAAGACTGACATGTCAAGAGCTGAGACTTGAGCCATGGGGGGATGGGCCAACCAGCTGTCAGAGGATGGCTTTCCAGACAGGACAGCTGGGCACAGTCCCCCTTCCAGGAATGGACATAGGTCCAATGTGGCAGAAGAGCAGCAAGGGCCAGGTCTGTGCTAGATCAAATGATCTAGTCCATCACCTGTACCCTCTTCAGCTCTCACATCTCTGAGCACTCCTCAAATGGGCCTGGGAACCCCCAGGAAGTGGTCTCTCCTGAGATCTAAAAATAAGCGTGCATTGTCTACCAGCAAAGAAAACGGCTTGTTCACCATTCCCTTCTTTATAGAGAGCTTGGCTCACTACAGCTGGGTTAAAGCCCAGAGAGATGCTGATACCCTCAGTGATCGCCAGAGGCTCGGGTCCAGTGTTGCGGCTCCTGCAGAGAACAGGAAGTTCTCTGGCCTTGAGCCCCGTCCTGTGACTGCTGCTTCTTTCCCCAGGCCTTTATCTTTCGATCACAGGCACCCAAAAGGTGCTAGACCTCGTCCTTGGGTTGCCACAGGGACCACTATGCCAACACCAGGGTGACTATGGAAAAGCTCCTCTTCATTCTCTGATGGCGCTCTTCTTTCCCAGGATGTGGTCAGGGCCCTTGGTGGGCACCCCAGAGACACGCTGAGCACCAGGCAGATGACGCTAGCCTTAAAGCCACCTTTCCCCTTCAAGGACCCTCAGCTTCGAGCACCTCAACTTGCTCTTCCTTCGCAGTGAGTTTTCCCTTCCCTTTTAGCAGACTTCCTAGTTTCTCATGTCATGTCATCTCTGTTGGTCTTTCACAGGTGCAGACTAGCCTACACTTGGGACGGAACTCAGACTGGCTTCAATGTGGTTCTTAGTTAAAAATATTTAAGTGTTTTGTCTTGGACGTCCCACTCCCCAGCTCTATTCAGACGTGCTCAAAATGCACATTCGATGGGTGAGCTATGTGGACTTGGTCATAGGGCTCCATAGTGCTTCTCAGAAAAGAATAGAAAGTCACTGGTTTTCCTTTCATGGATGTGAGGACTTTATCTTCTTGTTTGATTTTAGACGAATTTATAATAATCTGAGCAGCTCTGCATCATCACTCTCTATAGTTTTATAAAAAGAAACAAAAAAATCTTGGAAAAAACAGTTTTACTGACAAAAGAAAGGGTATCTTTTGACCCTTGATCTAAACTTCTAGCTAATCTGGTCACAAACATTTGAGGGGAAAAGAATATAGAAATCACAGGAATTCAGGAAACGGGACCAGCCATGTGGCTGTCTTCTCCTTGTCCTACTGAGAAATATGAATTAAACACCAAAGAATCGTTGTCCAGTTGCTAAGTTGTGTCCGACTCTGCAAACCCATGGACTGCAGCATGCCAGACTTCCCTGACCTTCACCATCTCCAGGAGTTTGCTCAAGCACATGTCCATCGAGTCAGTGATACCATCTAACCATCTCATCTTCTGTCACCCCCTTCTCTTTTTGCCTTCAGTATTTCTCATCTTCAGGGTCTTTTCCGATGAGTCAGATTTTCGCATCAGGTGGCCAAAGTATTGGAGCTTCAGCTTCAGCATCAGTCCTTCCAATGAATACTCACGGCTGATTTCCTTTAAGATGGACTGGTTTGACTGCCAAAGAATTAATTTATAAAAAGAGGATAGAGCATGTAGTCAGGAAATATGTTTTCCAGGTTAAAATATCATGTATTTTGTTTCATATAAACTTGCTATTAAAAAGGAGGAAATGGATATTCTCTTTGAGATACTGGTCCTTAAAATAGTGAGGAAATGTGTTTTTTTCACATTTATTAGGGAGTCAGTATATTTGGCAACCTGCTCAAGAAATACAGTGAGATGCTTAATGCTTTCTTTTTGCATGTAGCTTTTCCTGAATTCTCTAACTGGAGTTGACAGTTTTGTTTTTTGTTTTTGGAGGGGGGGTTTGACTCTCAAATGCACTTATTTTACTTTATTTTAAAAATAATTTTACATATTCTCATAGTTATTTTCTGTATCTTTTAGCACATAGTACTATTCAGTCAACAAATATTTTGAATGAACAAAGGTATTTCTGAAGATATTTATTCTTCCTATTGCTGTTATTGTTTAGTAACTTATTCATGTCCAACTCTTCGCAATGCCATGAACTGTAGCCCCACAGGCTCCTCTGTCCGTGGAATTCTCCAGGCAAGAATAGTGGAGAAGGTTGTCATTTCCTTCTCCAGGGGATATTCCCAACCTAGGGATTGAACCTGTGTCTACTGCATTGACAGGTGGATTCTTTACCACTGAGCCACCTGTTTCTTCTTCCTAAGTATGCCATAAACTCAGAATAAAGGACCATGTTTATACTTATTTTTATAACAAATGTTTTAAACACAGATCCTTGTGTGTAGGGTGAATGAACAAAGAAAACACTCAAAAGAGATAGAGGAGGCTCATTTGACAAAGACCCCACTCAGACTGGACCCCGTAAGATGACACTTCCTTAATAGCATTTTCACAGTACAGAAACGAGTTTTTAGTCTTGTTAGTTTTGAAAACTGATTCCAACGGCAAATGGGGAGGGGTTTCATCTTTAAGGTAAACACATGCATGAAGTTGATGGATAAAATCAGAAGATAGATTCATTAATTCACAGTGAGAAATGAACTCTCATAAATGTTGAAGGGCCAGGTCTCTTAGTAAGACCTATGTGGGAAGCCAGATATAATCAAAAGTTTGCTGGCTAAGTGTGGAGTCAGATCAATGGAAAATCAATAAGTGATTTAAATATTCAAGGGTATCAGACTAAGATAGTTTGATGCATTTATCTCCATAGTCATGATTATCTTGCCAGTGGAATAATGTTCTTGAGTCTATTGGCTAAATAAACAGGCATGACCAGTATTTGAATCTTGGGCCATTCTTTCTCTGTGAAGATTGGTTATCTTGTTTTATACTCTTGGATCATACCTTTCTTTTAATATCCAAATAAAATACTTTATGGCTCTTTTATGGTATTGCTATTAAAAAAATCATGTCATTTCTCAAATGTTTCTGAAAATTCCTTTCCTAGTTTCCTAGTTGTTATTTATCATCTCTCACTGCAAACTGCTGCTCCTAGGACCCCTTCTCACTAATTGCCATCTTACTAGTTTCCCTACACATTGTTTAATCTCTAAATGGTCTGTGTAGTCCAACCACTTATGTATCATCTTCTCTTTATTCTCATAAAAAATCCTGCTAAGAAACACTTGATTGTACTGGTTAACCAATTTGCTACATTTTTTTTCCAGTTACATTTTTTTGTCTTGTAATCTTTTCTTTTTTGTTATTTTAAAACTTTTTATTTCATATTGGATGTTCTCCATTTGTTTTCAATTAGTATGGAGAGACCCCTTGGCTTGCTTAGCAGCAGCCTTTGGGCAACCACAGACAAGCCCCCTGGGATAGAAGTTACTCATGGACCCACACTTTATTTTGAAATTCTTTAAATGAAGTGTTAAATCATCACAGTAAAAAATGTCTCAATTTGACAAAGTATCTTTGAGCTTCCCACCTGATGCATTCAGAACTTAGTCAATAATCCTAGCTTTCCTTTTCATTAGCCATCAGGCTTCTGTTTTTCATTTGATTCTATGTGTAATGACCTACTCAAAAATTTTTTTCAAGGTGATCTAAAGTTTAGGAGAGACTTCAGCTTCTTTTTTTTTTTTTTAAGAGTGGTAAATTTATTAAGGAAAACTAGGGTTTCTACACATTTTATATTTCAGAGTGAAATCAGTTATAAGTGGGTACAACAGTGATTTTGCTCCACTAGTTATTATAAATAGCCTTTCAAATTCAGAAACTCTTAGTTTTACTATTAAGTCAACTTTCATAACTTTGTAAGTGACAAAATCAGGCCCATTGAAATGAGGCTAGATCAGAGTTCAGGCTAAGCTGCTCCAAGTCTATTATCTCCACCGTCTTTTCAGACCAGCACACACAGACCCAGGCTCCTGTTTCTCCATCTTGTGTTTTACTAGCAAACTTTTCAAACTCTTTCTGAAGAGACTGAGTTGGTTTCCAGAGATCACAGTCTCTGCACTGGATGTCTTGATTTTATGCATATTTGCTGCCGGGAGGTACAGAGATGTAGTGGCAATCGGTGTGCCTAGAAACCATGCAGACAGAAAGCGGTGGACCTCACGGGGTTACAGTAAACACTGCGGTCAGGCCGAGCACCTCGGAGTCCTGACTTGGTCGTCATGGGACTCAGGGCAAGTCACTTACCCCGTCTGCGGCTTAACTTTGTTGTTTAGTCGCTAAGTCACATCCAGCTCTTTTATGACCCCATGGACTTTAGTCCACCAGGCTCCTCTGTCCAAGGAATTCTCCAGGCAAGAATACTGGAGTGGGTTGCCATTTCCTTCTCCAGGGTATTTTCCCAACACATCTCCTGCATTGGCAGGTGGATTTTTTACCATTGAGCCACCTGGAAAGCCCAAGGCTTAACTTACCCACCTGCCAAATAAGGAACAACACAGCTTAGGGTTGTGTAAGTACAGTGTCTAGCCTAGGAACAGATGCTTGGCAATGACAAACCTGTAGAGTTGTTTCTCTGTTTTATCTGTCACTTATCAGATTTGTGAATTCGAGAAAATTACTTAACCTCTCTGAGTCTGTTTATGCTCAACGGGAGAATGGAGAAAACAATATCGACCTCACAGGGGTGTTATGAGGATTAAATGATAAAATTATGTATTGCTGCTGCTGCTGCTGCTGCTGTTGCTTCAGTCGTGTCCAACTCTGTGTGACCCCATAGACGGCAGCCCACCAGGCTCCCCCATCCCTGGGACTCTCCAGGCAAGAACACTGGAGTGGGTTGCCATTCCCTTCTCCAATGCATGGAAGTGAAAAGTGAAAGTGAAGTTGCTCAGTCGTGTCCGACTCCTAGTGACCCCATGGACTGCAGCGCACCAGGCTCCTCCGTCCATGGGGTTTTCCAGGCAAGAGAACTGGAGTGGGTTGCCATTGCCTTTTCTGTAAAATTATGTACAGTGACATTCAATACATTTTTGTTCTCTTCCTTTTTTCTCCCACTAATAATTTGTTCTGGTTCCTCTGAATCAGTGAACAGCTTACACTGACCTTTCGATTGGAAGAACTTCATGCTAAGGGTGTTTGCGTCTTCATTTCAGTTGGCATGTCACCTGCCCGTAACCTCCAAAAGTCAAAACAACGAATGTATTGAGCTGTGATTTCTTGATTCTGAAGGTCCCTCTTCATTTCTGAGGAGGTCCCTGCATTTAGTTTCTTCCATCATAGGGACTCTCTTCTTGGGGAGAGCTGGTCAAGGGTGACCCTCTCAGAAAGGCTTACAGGCTCTCAAGTTTATTTCACAAAGAGGAGGTGGGGGCTTATAACTCAGCTTAACTCAGTCAGATGCTTTCCCTAGAATGAAAATTTTGTCATGTTTCTCTCAGGGTGCAGTGAGGACTCCATCCTCACTAACCACGGTGGAAGTTCCGTCAGGTAGGCATGTTCTGAGTGGAAGCAAGTGTCTCTGTTTTGCAAACACTGGTGTGGAAGCCCACAAGGCCTTGGCTGGCATTTGAAAGGGGCATTGCAGGAAAAGCACGCATGGCTGCAAGGGAACTGCTCTTTCTGGCTCAGACCTGCTAGGAAGCAAGACAGAATACTCACTGGCTACATGAAAAATCACAGGTGATTTGCTTTTCCTTTTATTAAGATAAATTACTCTTATTAAAATTATTATCTTAATAAAATTATTCTTATTAGTGCATTACCAATGTGCTAATAATTTTCTAAAACAGTTTTTGAGAAAAGTGACATAGCCAAGCACCTTTGTTATCCTCAGACAGCATCGTAACTGTCTCCAATTTACAGCAAACATAGACTCAGCAAAACAGGCAGAGCTGGAGTCAGCAGAGCTTAATTTTATGTCCAATTCTGGAGCTTGCTTATTGGAAGAATTTGGACAAAGATAACAATACATATATTCCAACAACAATAAAACTTAGATTCTCGGAAGCTATGGTCCCTGAGAGGGAATGGGAGATTTACTCAGATGGTCCATGCATGTGAAACTCATCACAAGACCCAACAACATCCACACAACACAGCATCCCTGCATCTCGTCTTGTTTAATTAGGAAATGCAATTGGAAGTTGTAGCCTGGGGATTTATTAGATCCATTTCATACTGTTCTCAAGGGGTCCCAGGGTGATCCAGTTGCAAACAGCAAAATGCTTTACCTTTTACACAGTCTATGATTTATTTGCAAGAAAAGAAAACAAAAAAAATTTTGATACTTATTCTGTATTATTTCCAGATGTTGAGGTGATCTGCTCATGTTTGCTGGTATGTGCTCTGTTATCTAATTTTTAATTATCTAGCCTTAATTTTATTACTTTTCTGAAAGGAAGTGAATCATTGTCATCTGCTTATAGCAAATTAAGTTATAGCCAATGTGTTATTAGAAATCTTGAATAAGCCTTGATAGTTTAACAAATAATACTTAAAGAGGATAGATATTGCAAATTTGGTCTGAAGTATTTCATGACCTACCAGAACAAAAAGGGCCTTTTATTGACTTTACCACCAAAATTATTGAAGAGAAAGTTACATTTTATTGTATGCCATTGTATCTTGTTATGATTTAAATAATTAGTTTGGTATTAGAAGTACCTGATTAATTCACACATCTAAACCAGTGAGGGCAATAATTATGTAAATGAAGCATGAATAATTAAAAGTGAAAAATAGTGAGTGTCTAGATCTAAAGCTTTTACAAGTATTGTGTGCATTCTAGAACCAGCAAGTTGTGCAGAGCAGTGTCTAGGAGGGAGAAGTTAAGTAAAAAAATCAAATAGTAGACTTCTCAGTTTAATATGTTTTAAAACTGGAGTAGTTACTTAACAATATTGTATTAGTTTCTGCTGTACAGTGTAGTGAATCAGCTATATGTATACACATATCCCCTCTCTCGAGCGTCCCTTCCACCCACCCACCCCCTCCCATCCCAACCCTCTAGGTCACCGCAGAGAATCAAGCTGAGAAACCTGATATTCAATCGCTTAACCACAAATGAATATTCATTATTATATAGATACTGTTTTGTCAAAACATTCATTTGGATTTCAATCTCCTTTTCAATTAGAAACACAGGAAAGCAGAAATGTAGATACCTTGCCACTAAAACACCAGTACTGGAAATGGGGTGAGACCTACACCACTACCACAGATATGACCCCAGTCAGTCTCAATCTGGTCATATGTTAGCTGTTGATATGTGAGAACTGCCCTTTTCAGGAAAATCTTTTTACATTTTTTTTAGGCTGCTCAAAATGGAGCTATATTTAGACTACATTATCTAGTCAAAATAACCACTTTTATTTATTACAGCAATTTCTTTTGGGTCTTTAAGCTACTATCTGGTGTAAGTTTCACACCAAAAGAAACATAAATTTTCTAAAAATTTTCTAAATTTTTAAAGTAGAAGCAATATAAGCAGTGGAAAGAACACTTGTTGTGAGTTTTGTTGCCTAGAAAAATGCTTGACTGAAACAAAGTAAAATATATTTCCTTCTCCTGAATTTTTTGGGGGAGGTTATTTGTTTTAAAAATGAAAATACTTTTATCTTAACTTTATTATGGATTTGTGCATCCAAAGTCATTTCAGTTCAGTTCAGTTGATCAGTCCTGTCCGACTCTTTGTGACCCCATGAACCACAGAACGCTAGGCCTCCCTATCCATCACCAACTCCCGGAGTCTACCCAAACACATGTCCATTGATTTGGTGATGATATCTGACCATCTCATCCTCTGTCGTCCCCTTCTCCTCCTGCCCTCAATCTTTCCCAGCATCAGGCTCTTTTCAAATGAGTCAGCTCTTGGCATCAGGTGGCCAAAGTATTGGAGTTTCAGCTTCAGCATCAGTCCTTCCAATGAACACCCAGGACTGATCTATTTTAGGATGGACTGGTTGTATCTCCTTGCAGTCCAAGGGACTCTCAAGAGTCTTCTACAACACCACAGTTCAAAAGCATCAATTCTTCTCCGCTCAGCTTTCTTCACAGTCCAACTCTCACATCCATACATGACCACTGGAAAAACTATAGCCTTGACTAGACGGACTTTTGTTGACAAAGTAATGGCTCTGCTTTTTAATAAGCTGTCTAGATGGGTCGTAAATTTCCTTCCAAGGAGTAAGCGTCTTTTAATTTCATGGCTGCAGTTACCATCTGCAGTGATTTTGGAGCCCCCCAAAATAAAGTCTGACACTGTTTCCACTGTTTCCCCATCTATTTGTCATGAAGTGATGGGACCAGATGCCATGATCTTAGTTTTCTGAATGTTGAGCTTTAAGCCAATGTTTTCACTCTCCTCTTTCACTTTCATCAAGAGGTGAAAGAGGTTCTTCTTCACCTTCTGCCATGAGGGTGGTGTCATCTGCATATCTGAGGATATTGATATTTCTCCTGGCAATCTTGATTCCACCTTGTACTTCCTCCACACCAGTGTTTCTCATGATGTCCTCTGTATATAAGATAAACAAGTAGGGTGACAATATACAGCCTGACGTACGCCTTTTCCTATTTGGAACCAGTCTGCTGTTCTATGTCCAGTTCTAACTGTTGCTTCCTGACCTGCAAATAGATTTCTCAAGAGGCAGGTCAGGTGGTCTGGTACTCCCATCTCTTGGAGAATTTTCCACAGTTTATTGTGATCCACACAGTCAAAGGTTTTGGCATAGGGAATAAAGCAGAAATAGATGTTTTTCTGGAACTCTTTTGCTTTTTTGATGATCCAGCAGATGTTGGCAATTTGATCTCTGATTCCTCTGCCTTTTCTAAAACCAGCTTGAACATCTGGAAGTTCACGGTTCATATATTGCTGAAGCCTGGCTTAAGGAATTTTGAGCATTACTTTACTAGCATGTGAGATGAGTGCAATTGTGCGGTAGTTTGAGCATTCTTTGATATTGCCTTTCTTTGGGATTGGAATGAAAACGGATCTTTTCCAGTCCTGTGGCCACTGCTGAGTTTTCCAAATTTGCTGACGTATTGAGTGCAACACTTTCACAGCATCATCTTTCAGGATTTGAAAGAGCTCAACTGGAATTCCATCATCTCCACTAGCTTTGTTTGTAGTGATGCTTTCTAAGGCCCACTTGACTTCACATTCCAGGATGTCTGGCTCTAGGTGAATGATCACACCATCTATCGTGATTATCTGGGTCATGAAGATATTTTTTGTACAATTCTTCTGTGTATTCTTGCCACCTCTTCTTAATATCTTCTGCTTCTGTTAGGTCCCTACTATTTCTGTCCTTTATTGAGCCCATCTTTGTATGAAATGTTCCCTTGGTATCTCTAATTTTCTTGAAGAGATCGCTAGTCTTTCCCATTCTATTGTTTTCCTCTATTTCTTTGCATTGATCACTGAGGAAGGCTTTCTTATCTCTCCTTGCTATTCTTTGGAACTCTGCTTTCAAATGGGTGTATCTTTCCTTTTCTCCTTTGCTTTTCACTTCCCTTCTTTTCACAGCCATTTGTAAAGCCTCCTCTGACAGCCATTTTCCTTTTTTGCATTTCTATTTCTTGGGGATGGTCTTGATCCCTGTCTCCTGTACAATGTCACATACCTCCATCCATAGTTCATCAGGCACTCTGTCTATCAGATCTAGTCCCTTAAATCTATTTCTTACTTCCACTGTATAGTCATAAGGGATATGATTTAGGTCATACTTGAATGGTCTAGTGGTTTTCTCCACTTTCTTCAATTTAAGTCTGAATTTTGCAATAAGGAGTTCATGATCTGATCTACAGTCAGCTCCCAGTGTTGTTTTTGCTGACTGTATAGAGCTTCTCCATCTTTGGCTGAAAAGAATACAATCAATCTGATTTTGGTATCAACCATCTGGTGACGTCCATGTGTAGAGTCTTCTCTTGTGTTATTGGAAGATGGTGTTTGCTATGACCAATGCATTCAGTCATGTCCAACTCTCTGTGACCCCAGGGACTGTAGCCTGCCAGGATCCCCTGTCCATGGAATTCTCCAGGCAAGAATACTGAAGTGGGTTGCCATTTCCTCCTGCAGGAGATCTTCTCGACCCAGGGATGGAACCAGAATCTATTGTCCCCTGCATTGGCAGACAGAGCTCTTTACACTAGCGCCACCTGGGAAGCTTATATAATCTGGTTAGAAATCACATGGAAAATATGCCTAAAGATAGAAGAAAAATCAGTTAAAAAATGCGAAAAATTTTGGCTAATTACACCTGAATTGAGGGAATGTCTGCTTCCAGATGGAACTTCCTTCGTGGCTCAGATGGTAAAGAATCTGCCTGCAGGGCAGGAGACCTGAGTTCACCCCTGGGTCAGGAAGATTCCCTGGAGAAGAAAATGGCAACTCACTCCTGTATTCTTGCCTGGGAAATCCCATGGACAGTGGAGCCTGGTGGGCTACCATCCGTGGGGTCACACAGATACAACTGAGTAAAAAACACTTTCACTATTTTTTCACTTACTGCTTCCACATAGATAGACTAGAAATACTTTTTCTATATTCCTGCCACTAAATAGAACTAAAAACCCTGGAAGCAGCACACTTCTACCTAAGCCATGGGTCAGTTAGGAAATCTGAGGGAAAAAACTAAAATTACATTTAAGTGAATGAAAATAAAAGCACAGAATATTAAAATAGGTGGAACACAGGTAAAAACTGAGTGGGAAACTTATAGCATTATATACCTTACATTAGAAATAAGGAAAAATCCTAAATCAATCATCTAAGCTTTTACCTAAAGAATCTAGAAGCAAAAGATCAAAATCATCCCAAGCAAGCAGAAGGAAAGAAATAATAAAAAGCACAAATCAATGATGTTGAAAATAGAAAAATAAAATAGAGAAAATCAATGAAACAAAAACTGTTTCTTTAAAAAGTCAATACAATGATCAAGTAGGAGTGATAGAAAAACAAACAAGACAAAAGACACAAATTAATAATGTCAGAAATGAAGTGCAGTATCACTAGAGATCCTGCCTCAAAGACTTAATAAGAAAATATTACACACAGCCATACATAAATTTGATAACCTAGATGAAATGAACCAATTCCTCCAAAAGCATGAATACTACAGCTTACCCAACATGAACTAGATAATTTAAATAGTTCTGCCACTATTAAGGAAATTATAATTAAAAACCTCCCCCCCAAAATCTCCAGACCAGATGTTTTCACTAGAGTATTCTATGAAACACTTAAAGGAAAATTAGCTCCAATGCTACACATTATCTCCTAGAAAATAAAAGAGGGAACACTTGCCAATTCATTTTATGAAGCTAATGTTATCCTGATGCCAAGACTAAAGACAGTACAAAACAAAACAAAACAAAAAGAATTACAGGCCAATAGCTCTCATGAACATAGGAAAGAAAAAAACCCTAATAAAACTTACTAAATATAACTCAGAAATATATAGAAAGAATTTTATATCTTGATCAAGTGAGATTTATTCCAGTAATTCAAAGCTTATTCAATATTTGAAAATCAGTAAGGCAGTCCAGCAGTATTAACACAAAAAATCATGTAATACTATCAATTGATGTAGGAAAATAATTTGTCAAAATTCAATGCTAATTCATGATTAAAATCTCAGAGACATGGGTTCAGTCCCTAGGTTGGGAAGATCCCCTGGAGAAGGAAATGGCAATCCACTCCAGAATTCTCACCTGGGAAATCCCATGGAGAGAGGAGCCTGGCGGGCTACAGTCCAGGGGTTGAAAGAGTCACACATGACCCAGTGACTAAACAATATCAACATTCATAGATGACATGATTTTATTTGTAGAAAATTCTAAGGAATCTGAAATAAAGAAAAAGGAAAAAAAACTTTGAGAACTAATAATTGAATTCAGCAAGGTCATAGGATACAAGATCAACAGATGAAAGACAATTGTATTCTATATAGTAGCCACAAACATCTGGACACTGAAATTAAAAATATGATATCATTTACAATACCTCTCAAAACAGTGGGAACATATTTAACTGTAAATGTAACAAAACATATATAAGACTTGCTTGTTGAAAACTACAAAAAGCTGATGAAAAAAATCAAAGAAGTTACAAATAATTAGAGAGGAATACCAATTCAAAAACTAGAAGACTCAACATAATAAAGAAATCAATTCTTCATAAATCTATATAGAGGTTTAGTGCAATTCCTATCAAATTCAGAGCAAGATTTTTTTTGCAGACATAGAAAATGTTATTTCAAAATAATATACAGAGAGAAAAAGGAAACAGAGTAGTTAAATTAAAAAAGGTGGGGGGGTAAAGTGAAAGGAATAAGTCTGCCCAATTTTAAGACTTATTATGCAGTTATAGTAATCAAAACTGAATGCTTCTGGTGGAGGATAAACACATAGATCAATGAAAGAGATTAGAAGACAAGGAAATAGCCCCACACAAAGACACCCAACTGATTTTTAGTAAGTAATAGTGCAAAAGTGATTCAGTGGAGGTAGGAAATCTTTTTCAAACAATGGCATTGTAGCAATTAGACCACATAAGCAAAAATTTCATGACCTAGCATTGCACTGAGTTCTCACACAAGAAAAACTGATCCATAAAAGAAAAAAAGGTAAATCAAAGTCTAAAAATCTTGCTTTGCAAAAGACCCTATTAAGATGATGCAAAGATAAGCTACAGAGTGGAGTGATATTTGCAAACTCTGTGTCTGTTAAAGGACTAATATTGAGACTCTATACAGAGCTCTCAAACCACTCTCAACAGTAAAAAAAACAGACAAATCAGAATAAAAAATGAAAATAATATGATGAGATATTTTATTGATGATGATATATAGAAAGCAAGTAAGGACACAAAAAGTGTTTAACATCACCAGCCATTAAGACTACAACAAGCAGCACTGCACTCCTATTAGAATAACTAAAATTAAAAAACAGAGACAGCACTGAATGCTGATGAGAATGCAGAGAAACTGGGTTTCTCATACATTGCCGGTGAGAATGTGAAATGGTCTGGTCATGTTGGAAATCAGTTTGACAGTTTGCTAAAAAACACTAGACATGCACTTACCATATGACCCAGCAACTTCCTTTCTGGGCATTTATTGATGAGAAATTAAAACTGTGTCCACACAAAATCCCATATATGCGTGTTCACAGCAGCTTTATCTGAAATAGCTCCAAACAGGAAACAACAAAAATATGTCCTATACTAGGTGAAGAGTTAAACGAACCTGTTCCATGGAATACCAACCTGCAATATGAAGGAATCACACGAATAAAAAGGAATGGAACAACTTGGAGAGAGTGAAAGGACATCACATGGCAAGTGAGGAAAATCCAGGATGAAAAGCCACTGGGTAATTCCCCATATGATTCCATTTGCATAGCATCCTCACAGTGGCAAAACTATAGAGATGGAGAACAAATTAATGCCAGGGCTCAGGAATGCTGGGGCGGTGGGAAATGAGCGAGACCACCAAGGTTACGGCAAGGGAGAAACTCGTGGTGAAGGATTAGTTGTGTGTCTTGATTGTGGTGATGATGACATGAATCTACGCATGCAGTAACAGGGCAGGACCACCCCCACGCTTCTTATCAACGTCAGCTTCCTCGTTCTGATACCACACTTCACCCAAGAGGTAACAGTGGTGGAGGAGGGGAGTGGGTGATGGAACAGAGACGTTCTCTGTGATATCTTGGCAATTTCCTACAGATCTATAAACATTTCAAAAAAGTTTTTTTTTTTTTTTTAAATCTTAATTCAGCCCTGGTATTCTAAGGTAGTTGCTGTATATTGGATACCCTGTGTCACAGAATCAAGGAGACCTTCAAACTTAAGTCCGTGTGACCTTTTCCCTGAGAAGCTGGCCCCATCAGGTGGTGATCTGGGTCACTGCCTTCTAGGCTTTGATATCTTTGACTTACGTGCATGCTTGTGCTCAGGCCTGTCCTACTCTTTGTGACCCCATGGATCGTAGCCTGCCAAGCTCCTCTGTCCATGGGATTTCCCAGGCGAGAATACTGGAGTGAGTTGCCATTTCCTCCTCCAGGGATCTTCCTAACCCAGGGATCAAACCCTTGTCTCTTGTGTCTCGGCATTGCAATCGGATTCTTTACCAACTGGGCCACCTGGGAAGCCTTGACTTAAGACTGATCAATAAAGTCTGCCTTGTGCTGAAGAGTTTGCGAAGCAACTTCTATTTCTTTACCATTTTAAAGCGCAAAAGAAAGCAGCCATGGATACTTTTAGTCTTCTATAAATAAAACACTTCCTCTTTCTTTTAATGGAGACAGATGGATTGAGTCCCTGCTGACTGGCCATTAAGGGGAGCTCTGTCTGTTATATCTCTAGCTGCTCAGAAGATGATAAATGATTCTGGAATTAATATCATCTAATAGCCATTTTTTCCAAAGCACTCTATTTTTTTAATATTTAAAAATTCCTGGAGTGACTTGCCTTAATCCTAGATTTAATATTACTTAAATTGAAATTAGTTTAGTTTTTGTTTTAAGATTAGTATAACTAAGCAAGCTAAATTTTTTTTTTTTACACACTTAAGCTTTTCTTACAACTCAGAGCTAAATGATATTTGGCAAGTTGCTGTGTTTTACATCCTTCAGTATCCTTTGGTGCTATATTCTGGTGCCAGGGGGCCTAAAGCTGGAAAAGACCTTATACATCACTTGGTCCAGAGGGCTTGAATTGATGGCCAACAAGTGTTCTGTCTTGGAACATGACTCTTTTTTACTGGAGTTCTAATGTCTTTTGGTTGAGCACAAGATAACCCATTGGCCACAGCCCAAACCAGCCTCTCTGGGTCACCTGCATTTTACCAGGATACATTCTTCGTTTGGATTTTGAGCATGAAATTCTTCATTCTTGTTTAGTGCTCATGTAGATGAAGAAACGGAGAACAGAGATCAGAGGATGTGAAGCTACTTTATTAAAGTCATTTAGCTAATTAATCGCATAGCTGAACCTTGCCTCAGTCTTCCCATTCCTCACTTAACTCCACTGTCCTGTACACCCAGTAGGCATTGAAAAAGAATCAGGTGATGGGGGGAGATAATCAGAAACACACGTGGACAGAGGAATTTCTCTGTGTGTCCAGTAACTCTCAAAAGGACAGCCCAGTGGGAAATCCAGTCCAAGGTCAGAGAGATCTCCTGCCATATAATGTGGGTCAGACTCTGCTGCTACAAACAGCTTACAACTCTGCCGTCTCTCCCACCCTCACTTCCAGTCTAAATTGATTTTGTGTTTCCTGTTTTTCTGAGCTTGACAAAGAAAGCACAAGTAATATGCTGTCAGTAGAGAGTTGCCAAAAGAGCCAAGTGGCCTTTAAAAAAAATCGCTTGCTTCAAATTTCCAAGAGCAGTTCAAAGTCTCATTCCAAGCAGACACTGCATTATGCTAATAATATGCTAAATCATTAAGGTCTTCCGATTTGTCTATTGATTGCTTAAGTAGAATGTTATGATAGGGAGGTATGAAACTAGAAGCATCAAAATGCCCATGGTATGTTCTTCAGCAGGCAACCCGGGTGTAGACATTACACTAACTCTGATATATTGCATGTCGTAAGCCATTCCCTCATGTGCCAAGATAATCTTTTGGGAACACTGACATTCTAGAAAAATTGTGAAAATATAAGCCATAGCAAAAATAATATTAATAACTATTTATTATTTATTTAGTGGTTTTCCTGAGCTGGGAATTTCACCTGTGTCATCCTGCATCACGGGAGACCAGGATGCAATCCCTGGGTTGGGACAATCCCCTGGAGAAGGGGATGGCAACCCTGTCTAATGTTCATGCCTGGAAAACCCCATGGAGAGAGGAGCCTGGGAGGCTTCAGTCCATGGGGTCACAAAGAGTTGGATATGACTGAACAACTACACTTTCACTTATTTCACTTTCTTTCATATATATATGTGTGTGTGATGTGTGTGTATATATATATCAATATATGTATATATATATATCAATGTATGTATATATATCAATGTATGTATACATCACATATATATACACATCACACATATAAATGTGTGTACATCACATATATATATATGTAAACACAAGGAGAGATAAGAAAGCCTTCCTCAGCAATCAATGCAAAGAAACAGAGGAAAACAATAGGAAGGGAAAGACTAGAGATCTCTTCAAGAAAATTAGAGATACCAAGGGAATATTTCATGCAAAAATGGGCTCGATAAAGGACAGAAATGGTATGGACCTAACAGAAGCAGAAGATATTAAGAAGAGGTGGCAAGAATACACAGAAGAACTGTACAAAAAATATCTTCACGACCCAGATAATCACGATGGTGTGATCACTCACCTAGAGCTAGACATCCTGGAATGTGAAGTCAAGTGGGCCTTAGAAAGCATCACTATAAACAAAGCTAGTGGAGGTGATGGAATTCCAGTTGAGCTATTTCAAATCCTGAAAGATGATGCTGTGAAAGTGTTGAACTCAACATGCCAGCAAATTTGGAAAACTCAGCAGTGGCCACAGGACTGGAAAAGGTCGGTTTTCTTTCCAATCCCAAAGCAAGGCAATGCCAAAGAATGCTTAAACTACTGCACAATTGCACTCATCTCACACGCTAGTAAAGTAGTGCTCAAAATTCTCCAAGCCAGGCTTCAGCAATATGTGAACCGTGAACTTCCAGATGTTCAAGCTGGTTTTAGAAAAAGCAGAGGAACCAGAGATCAAATTGCCAACATCTGCTGGATCATGGAAAAAGCAAGAGAGTTCCAGAAAAACATCTATTTCTGCTTTATTGACTATGCCAAAGCCTTTGACTGTGTGGATCACAATAAACTGTGGAAAATTCTGAAAGAGATGGGAAATACCAGATCACCTGACCTGCCTCCTGAGAAATCTGTATGCAGGTCAGGAAGCAACAGTTAGAACTGGACATGGAACAACAAATTGGTTCCAAATAGGAAAAGGAGTATGTCAAGGCTGTATATTGTCACCCTGCTTATTTAACTTATATGCAGAGTACATCATGAGAAATGCTGGGTTAGAGGAAGCACAAGCTGGAATCAAGATTGCCGGGAGAAATATCAATAACCTCAGATATGCAGATGACACCACCCTTATGGCAGAAAGTGAATAAGAACTAAAGAGCCTCTTGATGAAAGTGAAAGAGGAGAGTGAAAACGTTGTCATAAAGCTCAACATTCAGAAAACGAAGATCATGGCATCTGGTCCCATCACTTCGTGGGAAATAGATGGGGAAACAGTGGAAACAATGGCTGACTTTATTTTTCTGGGCTCCAAAATCACTGCAGATGGTGATTGCTGCCATGAAATTAAAAGACGCTTACTCCTTGGAAGGAAATTATGACCAACCTAGATAGCTTATTAAAAAGCAGAGACATTACTTTGGCAACAAAGGTCCATCTAGTCAAGACTATGGTTTTTCCAGTGGTCATGTATGGATATGAGAGTTAGACTATAAAGAAACCTGCTGCTGCTGCTGCTAAGTCACTTCAGTTGTATCCGACTCTGTGCTATCCCATAGACGGCAGCCCACCGGGCTCCCCCATCCCTGGGATTCTCCAGGCAAGAATACTGGAGTGGGTTGCCATTTCCTTCTCCAATGCATGAAAGTGGAAAGTGAAAGTGAAATCGCTCAGTTGTGCCCGACTGTTAGCCACCCCATGGACTGCAGCTTACCATGCTCCTCCATCCATAGGATTTTCCAGGCAAGAGTACTGGAGTGGGGTGCCATTGCCTTCTCCAAAGAAACCTGAGGGCAGAAGAATTGATACTTTTGAACTGTGGTGTTGGAGAAGACTCTTGAGAGTCCCTTGGAGACCCTCAATGAGCCCAGTCTAAAGGAGATCAATCCTGGGTGTTCATTGGAAGGACTGATGTTGAAGCTGAAGCTCCAATACTTTGGCCACCTGATGCCAAGAGCTGACTCATTTGAAAAGAACCTGATGCTGGGAAAGATTGAGGGCAGGAGGAGAAGGGGAAGACAGAGGATGAGATTGCTGGATAGCATCACCGACTCAATAGACATGGGTTTGGGTGAACTCCGGGAGTTGGTGATGGACAGGGAGGCCTGGCATGCTGTGGTTCACGGGGTCACAAAAAGTCGGACACGACTGAGAGACTGGACTGAACTGATATATATATATATATATATATATATATATATATATACACATAATTATTATACATATATGATATATATACATCACACTGCTATATTTAAAATCGATAACCAACAAGGGTCTACTGTATAGCACAGGGAGCTCTGTTCAATATTATGTAACAACTTAAACGAGGAAACAATTTGAGGAGAAGATACAAGTATACATATAACCGAACCTCTTTGTCGTACACAGGAAACTATCACTATATTGTTAATCAACTATGTTCTAAGATAAAAAGTTAAAATGAAAACTGGGATTAGGGGGCTCACTTGGTAAGTCCCTAGTAAATAGGGTCTTTACCTAGTAAATAGAATAGGGCTCATCTAATAAACAGAATTTTCAGAAACAAGGATCACTTTAAAAAGCCCACCTAAATTACAGAGTAGTTTTAAAGCTGAGATTTGTGGAGATGTCTTAACAGACAGGAGTGTGAAGAAAGGGGCAGTTTGGAGACGCAGCTTGCAAAGCACCCTCACTGTGTCCCTGACTCCACAAGCAGGGCCTGGCTGGTGGCTCTTTGCACACTGGAGACAAAATACCAGCTTTGTCCTTTAAGGGGAGTGAGCCTTGGGGGACAAGCTTTGAAACAGTTGTTGAATCGGCCTGAAATATTTGGAAACTAATCACAGATGATGTAAAGACCCATTTAGAATTTTCTGTTATTTGATTTGTATTCTTGAACCATTCAAAACTCCCTCTGTCTCTCTGTCTCTGTCTCCCCCTCTCTCTCTTATTAATTTGATTCTATCACTCACCCCGGCTATGCACCTCCTTCTACATTTTGCCTTCTCAGCAGAGCCCATCATGCTCGAACCATCACTCTGTCTGCATTCACACATGCCATGGACCAGCTTTTCATCAGACAAAGAGCGTACTTTTGTATTCCACCCAGTAATTAATAGCAACATTCTTTCTGTCATTGGAGACTAATAGTTTTCTTACTGCCTTTTCTCTAATATTATGCTCTGAGCTTCAAAGAACCTCTCTCATTTTTATGATATTTTTCATCTTTAATGCTTCTTTCTCGCCCAGGTCTTCACCCTTGAATCCTTCTTATGCAAGGCTCATTCTCTCCGCATATAAGCTTGCGCGCTCCCCTGCATTTACAAACTCCTCTGTTACTACATTCTGTTCAAAATCTTTTTAAAATATTGGTTTCCTCTTCTTTCCTTTTTCTTTCTTCATAACATTATTTACCTAAAGCATTTAGAAATAAAATTTCAAGACTTTTCACCAGAACTGACTCTCATGAGTTATTTTCCCCAGAGAAGAACAAGGTGCTATTCAAATTAGATAGAAAAATCTAGCATTGTTTTCATTTCAGTTCAAGAAACCTTTGGTCATGTGCCTCAACTTCCATAGTACACAGAGCCCCACGATGCAACTGAACTCTCAGTGCCACACACTCTCCCAGCACACCTCTCCATGGTCACCCTCTACCAGCTTCCTCCTGGTCCCCATCCCACTCAACACATCAATGTCCTTTCTCACCTTAAAAGAAAAATAAACAAACACATCTTGAATCACTCCCATGCCCAGATACAGCTGATATGCTCAGCTTCAAAGGTAATTTTTTAAAAATGATATATTACATTTCCTGTCTCCATCCCTTCATCTCCTATCCAATGTCTTAATCCATTGCGACCTCACCCATCTGTTGCAGGACCACAGATTCACTCCTACTTTAAAAGATACATACCGACATTCTTGCCCGGAGAATCCCATGGACAGAGGAGACTAGCAGGCTGCAAATAGGGTCACAAAGAGTCGGACACGACATTAAAAACCCGCTCTAATTATTCACTCTGCATGTGCACATATCTGTTTATGAGGCTGTTTTCCTTACCAGAATTTTCCCCGTGAGAGCAAGGATTATGTTTTACTTATTAAGTTAAATCATGTTAAATTGCTGTTTAAATTGCTATTAACTGTTTTAAACTTATAGAAAGAGTGCTTATGGTTCAATCCACTATCTCTGTATCCTTAGTACCAAATACAGCATGTGGAGAAAAGTTCAGGT
This sequence comes from Oryx dammah, assembly GCF_014754425.2. Taxonomy (NCBI): domain Eukaryota; kingdom Metazoa; phylum Chordata; class Mammalia; order Artiodactyla; family Bovidae; genus Oryx; species Oryx dammah. The sequence goes on from NW_024070203.1 coordinate 34,671,687, forward strand.
TCAAAAGACGCTCAATTGAATTAATACATAAAATGTCCACACTTTATGGACTTACTGAATCATAGCTGCAAACTTTTAACTGACATTGATTTCTCAGAATTTATGTCCTCTTAAATAATTTGTTCTCTAAAGCTTCAAGAACCAAAACATATTTTAATGAGAGAAAAACATTATGCTTACAGAATCTCATATATTATAAATATACATATCACAGACTATATGGAAAGTGTATATGAAGGCATGTTATAGAACTCTGAAATAAAACATTTACTTTGCAACTGCTACTACATTACAATCATTACACATTCAGTAAAAATTTAAAACATATTATTGTTGCAAAAATTGTTAAACTTTCATTTGGGTGTGTTATTTTGTTTGTATTTATTTAGTTGGGGCTATGCTAGGTCTTCGTTGCTGGGAGGGCTTTTCCTAGTTGCCGTGAGTGGGGGCTACTCTCTAGTTGAGGCGGGTAGGCTTCTCACTGGCGGTGGCTTCTCTGGTTGCAGAGCAGTAACACACTAAAGGCAGGAATGTTTACTGCATTATTAAGCTACAAGCTTAGCCTCGAGTTCCGACCTAGATGCTTGTCCTCCTGACCCTGAGTGGACCAGGGAGGGCGATTTCATGGCCTGACTCCATGAGACACCCTGAGACCCCAATAGTCCATAATGACCCAGACGTGCTTCAGAATCTCTCTGGTACGTCACAAGAGGACACCTGCTTACGATCTTGGTTAAGAACAGACCTAAGCAGGCCACTCCTCGGGCTCCTTTTCCTCACCTTTGTGCCTTCTTATTCTAAGATGGGCAAGGGTCATAGTAAAGGAGATTTCTCCTTTCCTAATGACAGGCATGCTAAGCTCCTTTACAACTGAGGAAGAGCATTACTAATTTTTTAAATAGGGATACAAAAGGTCTAGGGTTTCCCAGGTGGTATTAGTGGTAAATAAGCCATCTGCCAATGCAGTAGGTACAAGAGAAGTTGGTTCGATTCCTGGCTCAGGAAGATCCCCAGGAGGAGGGTATGGCAACCCACTCCAGTATTCTTACCCAGAAAATCCCATGAACAGGCTGCAGTCCATAGGGTTACAAAGAGTCGGACACTGCTGAAGCGACTACACACGCACACACACACAAAAGGTCTACACAACCAAACAACACATTAAGTAGAAACAGGACTTTTAAAGTATTTATCCCAAACTGTGACCTCTCAGGTCTTGATCCACAATGGGGCGGAACTGAGGGGAAGGACTGTGGTGGGAGAGGGCAGGAATTGGAGCTTCCACTCATGTTAGACGTGTAACTAAGAATGTGCATTTGCACTGCCATCATTACCTTAAAAATCATGGTTGTTATCTTCCTTTTATCAGTTAGGAAATGTAGGCTGAAAGAGACAAAATTACCATCCTGGGGTCACAGGGCCAGTGAGAGTCAGAACTGAATTGGAAAATGTGCCTAACACCAGTCCATTGATTCACCCTAGTCCTAGATAATCTCCTGACAAGATGACTAGGAGTCAGCAGTGTCTGGATCCTTATAGAGCTGGGCTCAATTGCAGACGAGGGTGGTATGGCATATGAGCTAATGGAAACCCCATCCTTTCACCACTCCACTCAACCCCAATACCCAGGGGTCTGGAACTCTACAATAAAAGATCTGAACTTCGGGGCATGCATGTCACTTCAGTCAGGTCTGACTCTGTGACCCTATGGACTATGCCACCTGGCTCCTCTGTCCCTGGTATTTCCCAGGGGAGAATACTGGAGTGGGTTGCCATGCTCTCCTCTAGAGGATCTTCCCGACCCAGGGATGGAATCCAATACTGTGGGCTAATCCTTTACTGTCTGACCACCAGAGAAGCCCACCTTATAGTGCTAGTCAGATACAAATCCTTCCAGATTTTCTCCTCTAATGAGAAATGTTGACTTTGACAACCACCTTTGCAGACTGTCTTCCAAACTAGATTTATGGAAAAGGAAGACAGAGAGACAAAGGCTACTGAAGGGCTCTTTACCCTTCTAAAGATATTATTAAAACCTCAGTGGACCAACTCCTCGAGAGGAAGTCCAGGAAAGAAAACAGGGAAAACGAAGGGGTCAGAGGGAGGTCATGGAGACCGCGAGTGGTGGGGAGATGGGACTGGGGTCTCACACCCATGCAAGAAACATGAGCTTCCCATTCTGACAATGCGGAGAGCAGAACATCTTACATTAATTATCATCATTTTAGGACCAGGCTTCATTTTCTTGTGGTATGTATTTGTAATACTCTAGAAGAAAGATTTTAATTTGAAATTTATTGCTTATCATTTTACTAACTAATCCTGAGAAATTATCTTATATTTCCAAAGTAAAAAAGAGGGAGGAGCCTTAGCAACATGACAAAATCCCAAGCCCTTACCCTACTTTATGCTTTTCTACTTTTGTTGTTCTTCAGTCGGTAAGTGGGTGTCTGACTCTTTGCAACCCCATGGACTGCAGCATGCCAAGCTTCCCTGTCCTTCACTATCTCCTGGACTTTGCTCAGATTCAAGTCTATTGATTTGGTGATGCTATCTAACCATCACATCCTCAGCCACCTCCTTCTCCTTTTGCCTTCAATCTTTCGCAGCACCAGAGTCTTTTCATGATGTTATAAATCAAATATACTTCAATTTTTTAAATTTTGCTGATTTTTAAAGATCCATCTCCAAGGCACTTCTTGTTTCCTTCTCCATGATGTAAACTCTCTCTTTTTCTGTCCCCTCAGCACATTTTCAGGTTTGTGTGTGTGTGCGCGCTCATGCGCACACTCTATCCATTCTGCTCTGTGCTATGAACCACATCACTCAGCATCCTCCGAAGTCTCTAGTGCTGTGGTGTAGTGTCACACAGCTTTGGTGACTCTAAATACCTGTCTGCTGAGTCTTTTTGTCAAATGATAACTGGGTGGGGACTTTATCCCTCTTCAAAGTGAAGAATTCTCAGTTGATGACTTGGGAAGTACGTTCCTCACATTTAAAGAAGAGAATATGAACTCTGAACAAAGCCAGAAAGCATCCTTCATCCATCTCTTCGGTTCAGTCACGAACCTGAACCAGCCAAGATCTCAATTTTTAATGTTCTGACTTCTCCATATTTTAATAACCTTCTCTTGCTATTTTAAAGGCTGAGACATTCCATATTAAAACAAAGAATCTCGGACAGCTAGAGAGAATTGAACTGGGCATAATCGGAAAGGACTTGGTAAATTCTCCTTAAGGAAAACGTAACTGAATTGGAGTTACCCCAGATAACTATCAGTGTCTTTTACATTCAAAGAGACTGCCACTGACTGTTGCTAAATGTGTGCGGAGGATGGAGGACGGATGGCTGAAAAGACCAGTGTGACCAGCTGTCCCTTCTGCAGTGCATTTGAATGAAGCCTGTTCTTTCTTACTTAGCAGCTGTAGACCCTGTTTGCTGAGCGTGTTACTATTTTTGATTCTGCCTTTCTCACAAAGAAGAGAAAGAAAAAGTCAGGCCCTCTCTGGTAGCCCCCTGCCCAGGGGGCTCTCTGTCCACTTTTCCTGGCTTAGGATGGTTGAACTGCATATGCTCAGGTCTTTTGTTCCCTATTTCTGCTCATTGATTGCATTCGCTACTTATTGAATCCACAGTTACATATTAACCTCACCTCTGCAGCAGCACAGAAGTTGCAAGCTAGTGCTCAGGAGAGTCAGTTCGCTCGCTGCATTCCAAAGTTTCATATTTTTTTTTGGCTCCCATCTAGAGGCTTATTAGTGTCTCAGATGGAAAAGAATCTGTCTGCAATGTGGGAGACCTAGGTTTCATCCCTGGGTCAGGAAGATCCCCTGGAGAAGGGAATAGCAATCCACTCCAGTATTCTTGCCTGGAGAATCCCATGGACAGAGGAGCCTGGTGGGCTATAGTCATGGGGTCACAAAAAGTTGGACATGACTTAGTACACAGCAGAGGTCTACTAATGGGTATTGGCTCCTGTGTAGCAGTGGTTAAGATGCCTAGAAGGGTGCACGTGAAGAGTGAGGTAAGCCAACCCCACCATGGCTTTGTACTCCGAAGTCCATAGGCACTTAGACCAGAGCCCGACACCCCTCCAGCCCACCAGGAACACTGCCGCATCTTGACAGGAGTGCTGGGTTCTGCTCTTGGAATCTTGCCCCCGGAGCAGAGAGTGACGACTGCTGCAGACGTTAATTGGTGAAAGAAAGAGATGCAAGGAGGTGCAAGTTCAGTTGCATCTCTGGCTGGCCTCTGGCTTTCTGTAGATGGACTTGTAACGTCTATTTCCGTCTGCCTACTCTTCTTTGTGGTGACTGGCCACCTGAATACAATGTCTTGAATACTCCTCCAGACTCTAGACTTTTATGCCTCTGGCCTGTGTTCACTGACATTAAAGACCACCACTCCTACCTTCCAACATCCTTCTGTGTTGCTGGAAGACTTTGTCCCTTGATGTCCTCTTTCTTTTAGCTAGTTAGCTTATATGCCCCCCGCTGAGAGATCACATACAGCTTCAACCTTTTCTTTTCTATCAAGGATGTCCTTGGAGCAAATGAGGACCTGCTGGAATTTCCCTCTAAACAACATTCAGTGGCAACCATCCTAAAGCATTCATACAGCTTCTAAATTGCACATGATTTAACTGACATAAACTTAACTGAAATACACAAGTTCCACCAAAGTCAATCCTTGTCCTTCTCCTCCTCCTGGTGGGAGGCACTGGTGGCAGGTCACAAGTGGGACATTGGAGATTTATGACCCAAGGTTATCATTGCACTCTGTCCCTTGTGAGCCCAAGTCCTTTAGAAGCTATTCATCTTCTCTCTCCTTCAGTTAAATGATCCGTACAACGAGTTATAGTAGTATCCACATCAAATCACTACCATGTACAAATTATACAAATAAATACAAATTAAGCTCTGAAAAATTTTTATTCATGTAAACAAGTTTGTGGATAGCTTATTTTTGTTGTTGTTTAGTCGCTAAGATATGTCCAACTCTTTTGGGACCCCAGGGACTGTAGGCGACCAGGCTCCTTTGTCTATGGGATTTTCCAGGCAAAAATGCTAGAGTGGGTTGTGATTTCCTTCTCCAGGGGATCTTGCTGACCTGGGATTGAACTTGTATCTCCTTCATTGGCAGGCAGATTCTTTACCACTGAGCCACCTGGGAAGCCTGTATATAGCTCATAATAGTCTACAAAATCTACAAAATCCAGTTTTCAGGGTATTTTAACTGGCTAGGACTTTGCCAGCAATAGAGACTTGACTGGTGAATTTCTTTGATCAGTTTTTAATAGTTCATCTTCCTCTTCCTGGTTGCGATCATAAGCATTTGAAATTCTTATTTGAAATCCTTAGCAGTTTAAGGTCATGGAAAAAAATATGTAGAATATTTAGGTGTCCCTTTTGCCCATAATTTTTAAAAATTAGAGGCTCACTAACCTTGGGAGCCAATTTCTATATACACAAATAGTCTTTCCTGGAATATTAGCATGCATAAAGCCATGCATTTCAATCAAATTTCAGTGAACATTTATAAACACACTTAAATATGCTTGAGTCTACTGTTTTCTTCATGTGTTTTGTCATAAGTCAAAGCAATGAATTACATGTCAGCATTTCTCCTTGGAATGGTGGTAAGAAAGTATAATTCTTATGTTTTATGAACACAAATCAACTAGACTGTCAGGATCACTTGGGCCAAGAAAACAACTGTTCATGTTTATTAAATGACAGAACTGTGCTTAAATGTTAATGTGGAATAGGCTGATTCTGTACAAGTGGGAGGAATACACAACATTGTTCTTTGCGTATTGGTACTTGTATTAGTAGAAAGCTTAGTGGGTCTTATAAATGAATTACAACAGTCTTATAATTTTATCAGTCAAGTAGCTGAAACTCCAAGAGATGAGGATCACAAAGCTAGTTATCTTTTGACCAAGCTCATTGACCTTCCTACAGCTCTACCTAAATCAGAAAAGTAGGGCAAGATGGTGGAATGGCGTCATCAACACAATGGATATGAGTTTGAGCAACCTCTGGAAGATAGTAAAGGACAGAGGAGCCTGGTGTGCTGCAGTCCATGGGGTTACAAACAGTCATGACATGACTGAGTGGCTGAACAACAACAAATTAAAATAATATATGTAAAGCATATGGCATAACATGTGGTGACAAGTAAGTTGTTAATAAGCAGGAGTTACCATTATTATTGAGAATATTATTTTATTATTTCCTGCTCTCTGCTTTCAAACCGGGGATGATGAATAGCTATTTGGGTTGGTAGTACCCTCTTGAATTAAGAGCCCGATGTTACCATGATAGACACGTTGTTATATCTGTGCACAAAGAGCTCTCATACAATAGCTGTATATTCTCTTATTTAGTCTTCAAAGCCCCCACTGAGTTGGATATCATTAATATCCAGTTTTTAGGTGAGAAAGATGAAGCTCAGTGGGACTGTGATTTTATCAGTCACATAACAGGTAAGTCACAGAGACTGGATTCAAACATAGGTTCTCTGTCTCCTGATTCTGTTCTCTCTTAATTATACCACATTGCACAGACTTGTTTTTCTAGGAGCCCAGCATGTGCCTGAATATGGCCTTGCTAATCAGATGGCATAATGGGGAATAACAGTGGCCTGAGAAGACCCTGACAATTCTCATTAGGTCACCAAGGTTTTGAACATTTTTTCCAGAGATTGTCTCCAAAGGTGATAATAGCTGGCAGGCTGTGACCTGTTTGAGAGGAAAGAGGAGAGCAAAGTTAAGAAGGGAGAGAAGCTGAGTGAAAGGAAGAAAAAAGATGAAGGTTGGGGTGACAAATACTAAAGTCTGACTTTTTAGAATGAGTAGGAAGTCAAAGGTATCTTTTAAATGTATTGTATTTTTGATAAAAGAAATAACATCCTTGCCCAAAGGCAGCAATTATTAGAGTCTAGGAGAAAAAGAAACAATAACGCCCATTTAAAGAATAAATTGAGCTGCTTTCTCTTTGAATCTTACTCTTTAGAAATTGATATCCTCAGAAATTTCTGTTTGAATGCAAACTTGTTTCGCTTATTTATTATTTAGTTTATCCTCCTTCCCATACAAAGTCCCCAAATTTTAACTTAGCTTGTTTTTGTGAAAGTCGCCCAGCCGTGTCTGACTCTCTGTGACTGCATGGACTGTATAGTCCATGGAATTCTCCAGGTCAGAATACTGGAATGGGTAGCTGTTCCCTTCTCCAGGGGATCTTCCCAACTCAGAGATCAAATCCAGGTCTCCCACAATGCAGGCAGATTCTTTACCAGCTGAAATTTTAACATATATCTGATTACTCAAAATATCACCCTATAAAATACTCTTTATACAATACTGACACAGGGATTCAATTTTTAATTATTGTTCTAAACTCAATTTTCAGCTTCCTTCACTTTTCTCTGATATTCCCACTTTCATTTAGGAAAGAATCTTGAAGCTCTCTTGAAGAGAGCAGCAAACACATGTAGGTGAGACATGTCAACACACTTGAGCACTGCGAAACGTCAGGATGGATCCGTGAGATGAATCAGAAATATCATCTTAGCTCTTAACATTTTTATTTTTTTACCTTTTGATTATCAGCCATTCTTTTCCTTTACATACACAGGAAAAAGAGCATATCTCAATTATCAGCAAAAGAAATGTTATGTAGATTTTAGTCATTCATCCTACCAAACAACATTGTGGCAAGAAAAGGAATACAAGACTTCACATGTACAATCTTCAAAGGGCAATCCTACTCTAAAATGGGGTAGGACAGATTGGGATACACAATTTTAAAGTAAATAAAAACTTGAGAATAAATGTTTGGTTTTGTTATCAAGGTAATACTGGCTTCAAAGAATAAGTTAGAAATTATTCTCCCTCTCCCTATATTTTGGAAGAATATGAGAAGTGTTAGCATTAACTCTTCTTTAAATGTTTGCTACAACTTACCTTGAAGCCTTCAAGTCTGGGCTTTTTTTTTTTTTTGGTTTGTTTAGTTTTTAGTGTTGTGTTTTGTTTTTTTTTTTTTTTACTAATTTAATCTGTTTACTGTCCATTTCAACTTTCTCCCTTCCACACAAAAGCCAAAAAAAAAAAGAAAAAAAGCTAAACAAACTGGAAATCAAGTACTTTTCTCAGATCCAGCAGAGAACTGAGGTCACAGGACACACCACTGCCCCCAGAATTGGAGAGACAGACAGAGTCACGACTTGGGAGCAAGAGCTCAGGGCAGAGACCCCCAGGGACCTAGTTCCAGAGCAGGAAACCTCAGCTGTAACTGACAAAGTGCTCTGAGCTGCTGGCTCAGTCCTAGCAGACCCCACACTCTTGTGAGTTTTATCTCAAGAAGCCATAAACCAGGTTATTACAGTAAAGATCAGAGAAGAATCTCCTTGTGCTCCCAGCAAAGGGAAGAGAAAAGGAACCAATCTAAAATGTGCTGGAATCCTCTGTTCTTCTTAACAAGGTCTGCCCTGGGGAGAAACTACTGAACCACAGCCTAAGCTATCGGAGTTTCATCAGTGCCTAACCAACCTGGGGGATGAGAAATACTCAGTGCCAGCCTCATCTAGCCTTCCTGTCTCATCTAAACAGATATCAACAAGAACAACTGAGAAGTGCTTACAAAGACCATGTTCCAGGGCATGGGCTCACTAACTGACGGAGTCCTAATCACAGACTTCAGAAAGTGAAACACAGTAGAAGAACTATGCTTCCATAAAAGTTTCTTTTGTTTCAGAGACCTAACATCCACCCAAACCTACTCAAATAAAGCAGGAATGTCTTCTGTGTTTTTGAAGGAGGCAAATAGATCTTACAAGAACCCAGGGGGAAAAAAAAAAACAAAATAAAACAAAATAAAAAAACTGAAACTATAGAAAGGCTTTACCAGCAGATCCAGCGTGGCCCATCACCTCCCTCTCTGTCAGGAAGCATTTAAAACAGGAGGCTTCTGGTGTGCTGTTTTGGATCTGTCAGGAATTCTCTGTTCCTTATTAATTCCTGAATATTCAGGAATTAAGAGAAGAGGCAAGCCTCTCCGGGGCTGGGGGATCCAGGCATTTCCTTCGTTAGTTTTTCAATACGATGATAAGAACCCTCTTCCTTCTTGTGAACCATACTGTAAAAGTGATTGTTACAACTCTCTCTCTCTCTTTAATATGGATCGCCTGTTTTATAAGTCTAGAATTTTAATCTTTATCTTTGCTGTGAATAACTACAGTATATATGCCCACACTATGTTGATTAAAACACCTTTGCTCCATCAGAGCTTTGGTCCCCGTGTCGTTCTTCCTCTTGCTTTCTCTCTCTCTCTCTCCCTTTCTTTTTCAGGCTGATCTCCTGGAGCGCAGAGGCTCTCTGAGTTCACTTTCCTGCCTGGGCTTCTAAGACTCTCTCGAGAAGGCACTCTGCGCCTTCACCCATTGAGAGGGCACCTGAGGCCTTCGTGAACAGAGCAAGCCCCGTGCAGGGACTTTATTGGCTTTCTGCGTAAATCAAGGAATATGAGCCTCTTTCTCTCTCCTTTCCTTTCTTATCGGTCGACTCCGGACCTTTAAAGGACCCCAACACCTCTCTAGTCTCCAACTCCAGTCCTCTCATTGACTCCTTCCTCCCCTCATTCCTGCCTTGTTGGCCTCCTGGCCTCCTCATCGTGATGCCAACGTGCTAAGAGCTTTTCACATCCAACACCAATGAAGGAATACTCCACTCCAGATCTTAGCTCTTCTCCATCCTTAGCTCGTCTCCATCTGCTGCTTCTCCATCCTTAGCTGAGTGTTACCTGTCAGAGAAGCCCTCCTTGAAAATCTGATGTAAAGTGACACAAATTCCTTGTTCTTATCCCCCATACTCTGAGTTGTCTTTCCTCAGAGCACTTAACTTGCATGTACCTTTATGTTCATTTATTATCTCTTTCCCCCTAGACTGATCGGTCCATGGTGGCTCTTGGTAAATATGTGGAATAATTGGATAAATAAACAGATGAGTGAAAAACAGATACCAACTTGTCTTTAGGGACCACCTCTATCTTACCTCTTGGTTTCTCTGCTTCTCTCCATAGGCTTGCTTCAGTCTTCTCTTTCTTCCAACTAGACTCTGACACTCTGCTCCCTCCTGACACCAGGGACGCATAACAAAATGACAGATGCCCAACTCTGCTGTCTTGAGAGCTCCACTCCAGTGCTTGTCTCCAACCTCTGCTCCCCTCTCTGACTCTTAGTTCAGAGACACTATTTGTCCAGTAGGATTTTTTCTTGTTTGTTTCATCTTTCTAGGTTTTTGAGTGGAGGAGGAGGAAGTTAGGTATCACGGACATGGCTACTTGTCCCTTCCAGGTTGGTAGACTTGCTCGGCACAAGGTTACTGCAAACCTTCAATTTGTAAAAACAAAGCAAAATAAAGTGCTGTTGCTGTTCAGTTACCCTGTTGTGTCTGATTCTTTATGACTCCATGGGCTGCAGCACGCCAGCCCTCCCTCCGGGAGTTTGCTCAAACTCATGTCCATTGAGTCAGTGAAGCCATCCAACCATCGTATCCCCCTCCTTGCCCTCAATAAAGTGAAATGTGATGAAACAAGGAGGTGTTTCCTGCTGTGCCCTCTACATATTCAAACCTGATAGGTTCCCGCTCAGCTGTTCTCCTTGCTTCAGTGTGCCCATCAAATCCTTACTGATCGCCCTTCCTGACTGTTGTCCAAGAGATTTATGAACCAGGAAGTAAGCTTATAGCTCAAGGACCATCCCATCTGTAGGAAACATAAAGTAAGGATTTTCTCTTGTCCTGAAATATCCAAATAATTCATCCGCCAAAAAAAAAAAAAAAAATCAAACAGTAAATCTCTCAGCTGGGCTCTTTGCTCTGCTTATGTCTTCAGCTTTATGTCTCAATCCACTCATCCTGGGACAGCCAGTTCAAAATCAAGAAAGAATCTGTGTTTGGATGAAATACAGGAGGAAATGGAAAAGAACCAGGGTTTTCCAAACATCTTTCCACCAGATATGGTGTCAGACAGGTTATACATACTTCATTGAAAAACTAAAAAACATTCCAGAGAGCATATTAATGTTTTTACTGTACAACTGAGGGAACTGAGGCTCAGAGAGATTGAATTATATGAATTCTCTCACTGGTAAGTCAAGGAGAAAGATGAAAAACCAGGGTCTCGTGTGTTGGCAGGATGCACCTCAGAAATCTGTATCATTGAAATACATAGGATTTTAGTCACTTAAAATAGCTGAAATCATTTAATAAGCCTTAGAAAGGCTTTTGAATTCCTCCTAGGTAGAGCAGAGAAACTCTGCTCATGAAATCTCCCTCCCAAGAAGTAGAACGAGACTGTTGTGGGGCTCCACCTGGACACTCCCCAGATACAAGTTAGTTAGCATCAAGGTGTCCCCAGCAGTCACGGGCATATGAGGCTCCTCCAGGGACCCCAGCTTTCTTCGAGTGAGAGCCACCTTCCCTTTCCTTGGCAGGATGCTCCTGCATCTGCGGCTGGCCCCCTCAGCTGCCAAGCAGCTCAAGCCTAGCCTCCCTGCTTCATTGTTACTGAACCACATCTTTAAAGGAAAGTATTTATGATCCCTGAATTAAAAAAAATATGTATTTTTAATTGGAGGATAATTGCTGTACAATGTTACATTGATTTCTGCCATACAGCCATAGGTATATACATGTCCCTCCCTCTTGAAACTCTCTCCCACCTCCCACCCCATCCCACTCTTGTAGGTTGTCACAGAGCACCAGCTTTGAGCTCCCTGTATCATACAGCAAATTCTCATTGGCTATCTATTTGCATATGCTAATGTATATGTTTCCATGCTGCTCTCTCAAATTGTCCCACCCTCTCCTTCCCTCACTGTGTCCACAAGTCTGTTCTCTATGTCTGTTTCTCCATTGCTGCCTGCAAATAGGATACCATTTGCATCAGTACCATCTCTCTAGATTCCATATATATATATATATATATATATATTCTGTTCAGTTCAGTTCAGTTGCTCAGTCGTGTCCAACTCTTTGCGACCCCATGAATTGCAGCACGCCAGGCCTCCCTGTCCATCACCAACTCCCAGAGTTCACTCAGACTCACGTCCATCAAGTCCGTGATGCCATCCAGCCATCTCATCCTCAGTTGTCCCCTTCTCCTCCTGCCCCCAATCCCTCCCAGCATCAGAGTCTTTTCTAATAAGTCAACTCTTCGCATGAGGTGGCCACTGTACTGGAGCTTCAGCTTTAGCATCATTCCTTCCAAAGAAATCCCAGGGCTGATCTCCTTCAGAATGGACTGGTTGGATCTCCTTGCAGTCCAAAGGACTCTCAAGAGTCTTCTCCAACACCACAGTTCAAAAGCATCAATTCTTCGGCGCTCAGCCTTCTTCACAGTCCAACTCTCACATCCATACATGACCACTGGAAAAACCATAGCCTTGACTAGACGGACCTTAGTCGGCAAAGTAATGTCTCTGCTTTTGAATGTACTATCTAGGTTGGTCATAACTTTTCTTCCAAGGAGTAAGCGTCTTTTAATTTCATGGTTGCAGTCACCATCTGCAGTGATTTTGGAGCCCCCCAAAATAAAGTCTGACACTGTTTCCACTGTTTCCCCATCTATTTCCCATGAAGTGATGGGACCGGATGCCATGATATTCGTTTTCTGAATGTTGAGCTTTAAGCCAACTTTTTCGCTCTCCTCTTTCACTTTCATCAAGAGGCTTTTTAGTTCCTCTTCACTTTCTGCCATAAGGGTGGTGTCATCTTCATATCAAGGTTATTGATATTTCTCTCAGCAATCTTGATTCCAGCTTGTGTTTCTTCCAGTCCAGTGTTTCTTCCAGTCCAGCGTTTCTCATGATATACTCTGCATATAAGTTAAATGAGCAGGGTGACAATATACAGCCTTGATGTACTCCTTTCCCTATTTGGAACCAGTCTGTTGTTCCATGTCCAGTTCTAACTGTTGCTTCCTGACCTGCATACAGATTTCTCAAGAGGCAGGTTAGGTGGTCTGGTATTCCCATCACTTTCAGAATTTTCCACAGTTTATTGTGATCCACACAATCAAAGGCTTTGGCATAGTCAATAAAGCAGAAATAGATGTTTTTCTGGAACTCTCTTGCTTTTTCAATGATCCAGCGGATATTAGCAATTTGATCTCTGGTTCCGCTGCCTTTTCTAAAACCAGCTTGAACATCAGGGAGTTCACGGTTCACGTATTGCTGAAGCCTGGCTTGGAGAATTTTGAGCATTATTTTACTAGCATGTGAGATGAGTGCAATTGTGTGGTAGTTTGAGCATTCTTTGGCATTGCCTTTCTTTGGGATTGGAATGAAAACTGACCTTTTCCAGTCCTGTGGCCACTGCTGAGTTTTCCAAATTTGCTGGCATATTGAGTGCAGCACTTTCACAGCATCATCTTTCAGGATTTGAAGCAGCTCAACTGGAATTCCATCACCTCCACTAGCTTTGTTCATAGTGATGCTTCCTAAGGCCCACTTGACTTCACATTCCAAGATGTCTGGCTCTAGATTAGTGATCACATCATCATGATTATCTGGGTCGTGAAGATCTTTTTTGTACAGTTCTTCCATGTATTCTTGCCACCTCTTCTTAATATCTTCTGCTTCTGTTAGGTCCATACCATTTCTGTCCTTTATTGAGCCCATCTTTGCATGAAATATTCCCTTGGTATCTCTAATTTTCTTAACGAGATCTCTAGTCTTTTCCATTCTGTTGTTTTCCTCTATTTCTTTGCATTGATCGCTGAAGAAGGCTTTCTTTTCTCTTCTTGCTATTCTTTGGAACTGTGCATTCAGATGCTTATATCTTTCCTTTTCTCCTTTGCTTTTCACCTCTCTTCTTTTCACAGCTATTTGTAAGGCCTCCCCAGACAGCCATTTTGCTTTTTTGCATTTCTTTTCCATGGGGATGGTCTTGATCCCTGTCTCCTGCACAGTGTCATGAACCTCATTCCATAGTTCATCAGGCACTCTATCTATCAGATCTAGGCCCTTAAATCTATTTCTCACTTCCACTGTATAATCATAAGGGATTTGATTTAGGTCATACCTGAATGGTCTAGTGGTTTTCCCTATTTTCTTCAATTTGAGTCTGAATTTGGTAATAAGGAGTTCATGATCTGAGCCACAGTGAGCTCCCGGTCTTGTTTTTGTTGACTGTATAGAGCTTCTCCATCTTTGGCTGCAAAGAATATAATCAATCTGATTTCGGTGTTAACCATCTGGTGATGTCCATGTGTAGAGTCTTCTCTTGTGTTGTTGGAAGAGGGTGTTTGCTATGACCAGTGCATTTTCTTGGCAAAACTCTATTAGCCTTTGCCCTGCTTCATTCCGTATTCCAAGGCCAAATTTGCCTGTTACTCCAGGTGTTTCTTGACTTCCTACTTTTGCATTCCAGTCCCCTATAATGAAAAGGACATCTTTTTTGGGTGTTAGTTCTAAAAGGTCTTGTAGGTCTTCATAAAACTGTTCAACTTCAGCTTCTTTAGCGTTACTGGTTGGGGCATAGACTTGGATAACTGTGATATTGAATGGTTTGCCTTGGAGACGAACAGAGATCATTCTGTCGTTTTTGAGACTGCATCCAAGTACTGCATTTCGGACTCTTTTGTTGACCATGATGGCTACTCCATTTCTTCTGAGGGATTCCTGCCCGCAGTAGTAGATATAATGGTCATCTGAGTTAAATTCATCCATTCCAGTCCATTTTAGTTGGCTGATTCCTAGAATATCGACGTTCACCCTTGCCATCTCTTGTTTGACCACTTCCATTTGCCTTGATTCATGGACCTGACATTCCAGGTTCCTATGCAATATTGCTCTTTACAGCATCGGATCTTGCTTCTATCACCAGTCACACCCACAGCTGAGTATTGTTTTTGCTTTGGCTCCATCCCTTCATTCTTTCTGGAGTTATTTCTCCATTGATCTCCAGTAGCATATTGGGCACCTAATGACCTGGGGAGTTCCTCTTTTGATATCCTATCATTTTGCCTTTTCATACTGTCCATGGGGTTCTCAAGGTAAGAATACTGAAGTGGCTTGCCATTCCCTTCTCCAGTGGACCACATTCTGTCAGACCTCTCCATCATGACCCACCCGTCTTGGGTTGCCCCGCAGGCGTGTCTTGGTTTCATTGAGTTAGACAAGGCTATGGTCCTAGTGTGATTAGATTGACTAGTTTTCTGTGAGTATGGTTTCAGTGTGTCTGCCCTCTGATGCCCTCTTGCATCACCTACCATCTTACTTGGGTTTCTCTTACCTTGGGCGTGGGGTATCTCTTCACGGCTGCTCCAGCAAAGCACAGCCTCTGCTCCTTACCTTGGACGAGGGGTATCTCTTTACCACCACCATTCCTGACCTTCAACGTGGGATAGATCCTCTAACATACAATATTTGTCTTTCTCTTTCTGACTTACTTCACTCTGTATAATAGGCTCTAGGTTCATCCACCTCATTCAAACTGACTCAAGTGAATTCCTTGTTATGACTGAGTAATATTCCATTGTCTATACATACCACAGCTTCTTTATCCATTCATCTGTCGTTTGTCTCTGGATTTTAACAGTTACTTCCGCATCCCTTAGTCAGTACTTACTATTCACCTACATAATGAGCCCAAGCGGTAGCTTTTTTTTCTGGCTTAAAACAATGAAAAATATATTCTTACAGTTCTGGAGGTCAGAAGTCCAAAATCAAGGTGTTGACAGGGCTACATTCCTTTTGGAGGTTTTAGGGAAAAATTCATTCCCTTTCTTTTTCTAGCTTCTGGGGGCTGCTCAGATTCTTATGGTCCTAGTTGTATCTTAAAAGAGCCAGCTATTTATTCCTGCAGCAGAAGTTCATACCAAACAAACAATATCTGTGAAAAAAAATTTGTTCACAAAATCCCAAATCTTTCCCTTTTATTTCCTCATGGCACCTAAATAAAACTGGAAGCAAAAAGTAGATTTTAATTGAGTATCACTGCACACGTGTAGTTTGGGGAAAGTCTTTGATGGCAATCAATTATTTTGTCCAACTTCAGGATGGAAATTCGAAACAGCAATTAGTTCAGGTACAGAGTGTAAGCCAGGCAGCTGAGTTTCAGATGAAGAGTGGGAGAGGGGGTGATGAGTCCTTACAGTTTTGTTGTTTAGTCACTAATATGTATCTGACTCTTTGCAACACCATGGACTGCAACACACCAGGCTTCCCTTCTTCCACTTTCCACCGGAGTTTGCTCAGACTCATGTCCGTTGAGTCAATGATGTCATCCAACTGTCTCATCCTCTCTTGCCCCCTTCTCCTGCCCTCAATCTTTCCCAGAATCTGGGTCTTTCCCAATAAGTCAGATCGTCCCATCATGTGGTCAGAGAAACTGGTATTTGCTAACTGGCTCTCAGACTTATGTTGGCCTTATGTTACTAAGGCAAGTGTGTTTTCTCCCTTTCTGCACACAAGTGGTTGGCCAACAGTGATAGCAATTGACTCCTTGTTACAAAGTTTTACCAGTGAACTTGCTTTTATTTTTTTTCCCAACTTTTATTTTCCATGCACTTCTCTTTGTTCAAATAAATGCTAATTTGATTTCCCAGATCTTTTTATGGGAAATTATAGTGAAAGTGAAAGTCACTCAGTTGTGTCCAACTCTTCCAGACCCCGTGGACTATACAGTCCATGGAATTCTCCAGGCCAGAATACTGGAGTGGGTAACCTTTCCCTTCTCCAGGGGATCTTCCCAACCCAGGGATTGAACCCAGGTCTCCCACACTGGAGGCAGATTCTTTATCAGCTGAGCCACAAGAGAAGCCCCAAAATACTGAAGTGGGTAGCCTACACCTTCTCCACCAGAACTTCCCAACCCAGGAATTAAACCAGGTCTTCAGCATTGCAGGCAGATTCTTTACCAACTGAGCTATCAGGGAAGCCCTAGGGAAATTATAAGGGGACCATAATTATTTGTGAAGAATGTCAAAACAATATGTTAATTTCTTTGTGGAGTTTTAGACTCTTTAATATGTAATCCATTCACAGTGATGTTAAGTACTTTGCTAGAACCATGTGTTAATAAATACAGTAGAAACTAACACAGAATTGTAAATCAACTATACTCCAATAAAAATTAGTTAAAAAAATAATATGTCACACGTATGGCACTGAAGTAACAAATCTAGAGGTAAGTATCTTACTACTTATTTTCTATTATATTTTGCTTGAGAATTTATATATTAAAGTAAGTACATTTGTTATTATAAAAATAAAATACAAGTTTCCTTCAAGAAAAAAAAGAACAAATCACTTGAGCTGTGAGCCTGCTGTCACTGTGAACTGATATTTTTGATATGCTCCACCTAGCTCAGACTCTGCCCTTTGAACTAAGACCTGTCCTTCCATCTGATAGCTGATTGTTTTTGTGACTTTATATGAGATGATATGAGAGATAATGACAATATGCGGACATGCTCTTTTTTTCTAAAGAATTTTTTACTAGGGCTACTGGAGAATCATAGCAATGCATTAAATTAATTACCATCATAGCTGAAATGCACATTAATTGGAAAGCCTTCCCTCCTTCCTTTTTCATAAATTCCCAGCTGTGTGCCTGGCACAGGATTGCCCAAGTGCCCCACTGAAAAGTGAGCCTTGACTTAGCTTGGTAAATGGGACCCATCCTTCTGGAATTTGTTATGAATGAACACATGTTGCATTTTGAGCCAGTAAATTGAGATACTTACTGAGGTTGCCTCTGGAACAAAAGTTGCCTCTCTCTTCTTTGGGGGTAACCAGAAGATAAACTGTTTCTTTCTCTGGGTAGCATGCTGTGGACTTGAGATCTGAACTTCTACAGCTAGGATGCCTTCAGGAGGAAGTAAGTGGCCTAGAGGTGATGACTACACGCAGAGGAAGCTGCAGCTGAACGACCTGGAAATCCCTGGCTGGAGCCTCTCCTGAACCAGATCGACTATCATTTATTTACTTGAATCAATAGATCTCCAGTTTTGCTCAAACCAGTTTGCGTCATGCCTTCTGTTTCTGCAGCCAAAGCACACTAATGAATGCAGCCTTCCAGATATCTAAGAAAGAGCCACACGGCTACTTCCTATTGGCAGTGGTCTTCTCAGGGTCCTCTCACTTTTTCTTTGGAATTTTCTATGTTGGAGAGGCCTTGACTCTCTTTATTCAAAATTTCAAAAGTAACTTGGCCAAATGCTCTGTGGAGTTCATCATCTGCCTCTTGAAGGACTTTGAGAATCAGTTAACAAATATTGATACTATTTACTGAACATGTGCGATGTGACACCTGCCCTCTCTTCCAAAAGAGCAACTCTATTTTTACCTTTATTATTTTCAAACTGTGGTGCTTGAGAAGACTCTTGGGAGTCTCTTGGATAGCAAGGAGATCAAGCCACTCAATCCTAAAGAAAATCAACCCTGAATATTCATTGGAAGGACTGATGTTGAAGCTGAAGCTCCAATACTTTGGCCACCTGATGCAAAGAACTGGATCACTGGAAAAGACTCTGATGCTGGGAAAGATTGAAGGCAAAAGGAGAAGGGGGGGTGACAGAGGACGAGATGGTTGGATGGTATCACTGACTCAATGGACATGAGTTTGAGCAAGCTCCAGGAGATGGTAAAGGACAGGGAAGTCTGGCATGCTGCAGTCCATGAGGTCGCAGAGCTGGACACAACTTAGCGACTGACAGCAACAACAATCCTCAATACACTTATTTTGAAGAAATTATTACACAGTTAAGTATAATATATGAATTGCTGACATAATCCAACCTCCTCATCTTAAATAATTCCTGGTTCCTGATGCAAAGTCCAGTGGTCTTCTGTTACACTCCACTCAAATAGGTTGTCACTACCTTTGGTAATTATTATGATTTTATTGTTTTTCCCAGGCTTTAATTATCCAAGTTAGTTTGGTCTGTAAAAATTGAATCAGAAAGCTAACAAGAACTGACTTTCCTATGAAATTTCTAGCACTTCCTATTTTCAGACAGGCTAGAAATACCCTGTGAACAGCCTCTCTCAGAAGATTTGGCATCTGCCTCTTGCTGTGATCAGAAATAAAAGTGTAGAGGTTGGAGAAATTAACTAGAAAAATAAACCTGAACTTTCAAATATCAGATGCAGACCCAGCTCTTGCCTAAGCTCTCTCGATTTTTCCCTAGAGACCAAATGTTTGTCCTGACCCATCCTGTTTTCACAACCGTCATTTGCCAAATATAAAGTCTATATGCTGTGATAACACTAATTCCAAATTTGAGATGAAAACTTTAGTTCTTAAAAATCAGACTCAGGATTGATTATTGACTGACCATCTCCCATAGGCTGTAAGCTTTCTCCCCAACAGAAAACCACAGGGTCTTCCTGGAAATTGATCTTTCTCTGCATCCTAATAATTCAAGTGCTTTCTAAGAGGACTGAGAAGACTCTTGAGAGTCCCTTTACTGCAAGGAGATCCAACTGGTCAATCCTAAAGGAAATCAATCCTGAATATTCATTGGAATAACTGATGCTGAAGCTGAAGCTCCAGTACTTTGGCCACCTGATGCGAAGAGCTGACTTATTGGAAAAGAACCTGATGCTGGGAAAGATTCAGGGCAGGAGAAGAAGGGGGCGGCAGAGGATGAGATGGTTGGATGGCAACACTGACTCAGTAGATGTGAATTTGAGCAAACTCAGGAAGATAGTGAAGGAAAGGGAAGCGAGTTGCAGTCCATGGGGTCACAAAGAGTTGGACACAACTTAGCAACAGAACAACAAATGAGAGGATCTGAGTAGACAAATCATGACACGATAAGAGCTCTTCATATAATTTCCCTTTGTGTTACACAGTAGGGCCGGGAATGGATTTTAACTCCAGTTGCTGGAGTGTAATCTGGTTACTTAGTATCAGTGTTCATTATACTAAACCTTTTTGTTGTGACCTGTTATGTGCTCTGTTTAATTAATGTCTTTCATTAACTGTGTGTTATATTAATTCTCTTCGATACTGGATTTGATTTTCATGTGTAAATAAGCCCTGCTTAGTCTATCTGTTTTCCATTACTAATAAAGAATACTTTCCATCAGCAACTGTGTGGATTCATTCCTCTACCACATCTGCCTGATTGATCAGTGTGTCCATATTCATTATCGGTCCATAATGTGCGAAATGTGTTTTCACCTTAAAACCCACTCAAATATGACCAAGTTGTAAGGGTGGCAAATTTGCTCTTTAATTTTAGAGATTGTGCTTGGGGATCATAACCTTTCAGAAAGGAGAGTAACTCCCAAGTTCCAACCCAGGTCCCCTGCATTGGCAGGCAGACTTTTTATCACTGAGCCACCTGGGAAGCCCAGCCTGCTCCTTTACCTACACTCAAAAGACATGCATCTCTCTTACTGACCAGGATCGGATCACAAGGACAAAAAGTGGTGTGAATTGTCAAAATTGATTATTTCGTTAATCTGACGAACTTTGGTTGAACACCCTCTAAGTGTCCGAAATGGTAATCTGTGTACTGATCTGCAGGAAGTGAGCACAGTGATGCCTTAAGTGAGCCTGGGCTTTGAGGTTCTCTTGGCCATAACTTCATGCTGGATTTGCCACCTGTAAAAAAGCTGTAGATGTTCCCTTGGCTTCATTCAGAGAAATCAGTTGACTTCCTCAAGTTCTGAAAAACGGAAAACCTAATCCTACCTTTTGAAGAACAAAGTCAAACTGACCTTCATGCCCTTGGACTCCATGACAGCAGGGCTCAACCAGAACCAGACCATCTGTGAGTGAAGCACGTGGTGTGGTTTATAACTTGCCTCTTCAGAAACGTATTTGAATTGAATACGAGTTGTGACATTTGTTCAGTAATTAACCCCAGGGCTTTCAAGTTCTTGGGAGGTTATAATGGTTGGACAGTCCACACAGCCTTCATCAAGCATACCTGGACCAAATTTCTCACTGGAATCTGCTTTCTGAGAGTTATTTCATGGGAGACCACAATTCTCTTTGTTCTTGTTATGTATGAATCAGAGAATGGAATCTAACCTTTTAAGTTTAGAAAATAAAAACTGCATTGGGCAGAGAGATTATTTGGTAAGCTTTTTATGCTTTTTAATTTAATTATTCACATTAATCTCTGTACATTTCCAATATAGCTATGTGATTCCTTAGCATTTTCCCATTGTCCAGATAATATCTATATATTTCGGTGGATGTTTTACTAACCAATGTCTGCTTATTATCACCTTTTAAAAACTGTCATGATTCAGTTTAATTCAGCTGAATTCAAATTCTTCTGAGACTGTTTATGTAAAAGATGATCACCTCTTCATCCTTCCTGACTAGTGGTTTATTATATTTCCATGATTTATCTGTAACTTACACCCAAGCATTTTGCAAGATGGAGAAACATTAAATACCTATTATAGTCCTGGCCGAGTGTGTCTGGGTGGTTTTGTTTATTTGAGTGTTTGGTTTTATTTGTTTGTTTGTTTGTTTGAAAAGTGCAGTGTGAGAAAAAAGACAACTACTCCAGCATTGCCCATTTTAATTGTTATGTTTAATTATATCTCTTTATTAGAAACATTAGAAAGAATTTAAATCTACATTTAATTTATGAAGAAGTTAAGCTGAAATACAAGGCCAGTGGATTTTTCAATTACTCCCAGTAGGGGCTGCCCTGGTGGCCTAGATGGTAAAGAATCTGCCTGCAATGCAGGAGATGTGGGTTCAATTCCTGGGGTGGGAAGATCCCTTGGAGAAGGGAATGGCAATCCACTCCAGTATTCTTATCTGGAGAATCTCATGAACAGGAAAATTTCTGTTGACTAAACAACAGCAAGGTTTCAGTAGACCCACTTTTCACCAGCCATCTTGAGTAATGCCATTTGGACTCATGGTTTTGAAGATTCTTCTGTCCCTATATGCCTCTCTTCTTGTGAAATAACTGTTTAACACATAGTTCAGCAAACATGCCCAACTGTTTCATGCCTCTCTCTTCTCATATCTCTGTGCTGAATGCATTCCTCACTCTGCTTGCCTGATGAATCCCTGCTAAACTGCTGGGCTCCTCATCAAATACCATGTCTTCTACAAAGTCATCCTGATTCCAGAGGGTTAATTATATGAAACCTTGAATCCTTATTCTATTGTGTCCATATTGCTAAGATACTTTTCATGCTGCTACTGCTGCTAAGTCACTTCAGTCGTGTCCGACTCTGTGCGACCCCATAGACGGCAGCCCACCAGGCTCCCCCGTCCCTGGGATTCTCCAGGCAAGAACACTGGAGTGGGGTGCCATTTCCTTCTCCAGTGCATGAAAGTGAAAAGTGAAAGGGAAGTCGCTCAGTCGTATCTGACTCTTAGCGACCCCATGAACTGTAGCCCACCAGGCTCCTCCGTCCATGGGATTTCCCAGGCAAGAGTACTGGAATGGGGTGCCATTGCCTTTTCCGAAGATACTTTTCATACAGAACCACTAATATATGTATCTATTTGCCACACCAGACTTTTTGAAAGAATCCTTCACATCTTCTCTACCTTCATCTCCCTCTAATCAGTGCCAGGTTTATTGTATTTATAGACAATATAAATAGACAATTATAGACAATTATAAATACATAAATCAAGTTATTGTCCAAAACTGTTGATCCTGTGGCTAATTTTTACAGCAGTTTCACAGCCATCACCTAAAGAAGATATAATAGCTCCAATTTCTTTTCAGGTGAGGGAACTGATGTTCAAGAATGTTGTTCAGAGAAGCAGCATTCCCAAGGAGAAGCACCAAGAAGTCCAGTCCAGCATGAAGTCACAGCCAAGCAGACCCCAAAGTCCAAGCTCATGTTTGCCACCGTTGTGCTCACTTTCTGCTGATCAATACATGGATCACTCTCTCAGACCCTTAGACGGTATTCGACCAAAGTTTGCTGAATTAATGAAGTAATTGATTTTAACAGTACACACCATTCTTGGTCCTTGTGATCTTCTCATTGTCAATAAGAAAGAAGCCTGTCTCTAGAAATAATAGACCCTGGAAGGCAGATCTACTGCACCTAATCCCCTGGAGTAGGTGCTGTGAGTAGGAAGCATGGGGTCCACAGAACACAAAGCGCATCTTCATGATGGTCACATAAGCAAAGCCCCACAGGCTAGAGGGCATGTTTGAGCTAACCGGCTACCAGGTGGCAGAGGGACTAGTAGAGAGAGCTTAGCTTTGTGCTGTGGAGCTGACAAACGCTTTGGTTACTACGTATTCCTTCTGCTCTTTATGCCTGGGCATATCAGTATTTCATTTTCCTGAATTTCCTTCTTTATGAAATAGACCAACTGTTGAGAACTTGTATCCCCTTTGTCGTAAGTCACTGTACCTTCACTTGTACATGTTTGAGTTCTGAGGCAGTATTCTTGCCTGAAAAATTTCACGGACAGAGGAGCCTAATGGGCTACAGTTCACGGGGTTGTAAAGAGTCAGACGTGACCCCCCATCATGAAGCTCAGGGGCTGAGGTGTCTTGTGGAACTTCTCTCGGTTCTGAAGTGTGAAATGGGCCCAGGTCCACTGCCAGCCTCGCCAAGCTCTGGGCGCGTGGTGATGAGAACCCAGAAAACTGTGGGATGAGGCATCCGAAGCAGACACGGCAGTCCAAGTGACACTTGTGATCGTCCTGAGAGTGCCCCAGCGGCTGGTTCTGAGATGTGGTGACAGGAGGGGCCCCTGCAGAGAGCGCAAAGAAAGAGGAAACCGAGGAAAGGATTTGGAAATACTGCTGGAGAATGTCTTCTTGGTATATAAGCTGGGGCCGAAACACTGGCTTGAGTGAAGTTGAAAGTGTGAGTTGTTCAGTCATGTCTGACTCTTTATGACCCCATGGACTGCAGCCCACCAGGCTCCTCTGTCCATGGGATTTTCCAGGCAAGGATACTGGAGTGGTTTGCCATTTCCTTCTCCAGGGAATCTTCCTGACCCAGGGATCGGACCCAGGGATTGAACCCATGTCTCCTCCACTGCAGTCGGATTCTTTATCTGAGTGAGTTTGAAGACCATCTAAATCTTGTCCTGGTAATGCTGGCTAGAAGAATCATATCGCAGTATTTTTCTATGGTCTGTGAGCCAGAAAGTGAAAGTAAAGATGTCAGCCACTCAGTCATGTCTGACTCTTTGAGACCCCACAGACTGTAGCCCACCAGGCTCCTCTGTCCATGGACTTGTCCAGGCAAGAATATTGGAGTGGTCTGCCATTCCCTTCTCTAGGGGATCTTTCCAACCAGGGATGGAACCCAGGAACACACATCCATTTTTCTCTATTAACCAGGAGCCTCAAATGCCACAAGCACAGACAGGAGGATCCTGAAATACACTGCACTTAGCACTCAGCTTTCCTGGCTCCTGATACAGACATTTCAATCTTACTACCCCATCTCTTGATTAGGAAAGTTAAGCTTCCATATTTTCAGAACAATGCAGAACAGTGACAGACCTCAAACATCATAAAAAAGAATCTTAAGGAGATGATTTTGTTTAACTTGGAATCAACTGATCTGTAGTTTTGCTTAATCATAAATCAGAGATAAAGTCAACCTACTGGCTTATTTCAAAGCCAATATCCTTATTAAAAAACAGTGATGTTGCTTCTTTATTAAAATTGCACTTTTGTGCTATTATTAAACATACTCATTTATTTTAAAATAATGCCATTAATTTCCCTATTACTTTTGTGTTTTAAGAACTTCTCTACAAAAGAAAATATTGTTGGAGTTCAGTGATAATTTTACCTGGTATCTGGGACAATTAGAAGACAAAACTTCCAAACAAAATATTACTCCCACTGAATCAGGTAAACAGCATTGCAATCACGACACTAGATTATGTGAAGGTGCAAAAAGAAAAAAACAGAAAGGCAGAGAGAAAGAGAAGAAGAGAGAAAGCATATTAAAATCATATCAGTTCAGTCACTCAGTCATGTCCAACTCTTTGTGACCTCATGGACTGCAGCACACCAGTCCTATATTCATAAAATCATATGAACAAAGTCTATAAATGTACTAAAGAAGTACTATAATTCTTCTCTTTAGTTGATCATCAAACTCTGTTATATGTTACTTTTTTATAAAAAATTACTTCCAGTAAGAATGTGATTTCTTACCGTTTGATAAAATATAAGTAAGAATTACTACATATAAAAACATTTTTCTAATGTTAAAAGACCTGGAAAACAGATTGGAAAGCTTATTATTACATAAAATAAGGATACTATATTATTATAGTTAACATTATATATATAATAATAATATAATATCTGACTCTGAAAGTATATCTTTAATCTATAAAGCTATGTAACAAGAAAATCAATTTATTTCCAATTTGTTTGTATGACCTATGATTTGAGTACAGTGGTATAAAAATGCAGCATACAAATGCATATGCACACTGCATACACACACCCACCAGCATCCCCCCTTTTATTAAAGTAATAGTTTCCTTTTGATCTTTCATGTTTTTCTCCCTTCTTTTTTCCAACTTGGCTTTTCCTTTCCTTTGCAAACATGCCAAAATATGTTTGGGCAAAAGTACACCAAAGAAACAATGGTGTGGGGGCAGTAAATAGAAGAAGCAAAAAGTGAATTCCAGTTTCTGATGCATCACTTAAATAGTAGTTCAGTTCAGTTGCTCAGTCATGTCCAACTCTTTACAACCCCATGGACTACAGCATGCCAGGGCTCCCTGTCCATTACAAACTCCCAGAGTTGACTCAAACTCATATCCATTGAATTGGTGATGCCATCCAGCCATCTCATCCTCTGCCGTCCCCTTCTCCTCCTGCCCTCAGTCTTTCCCAGCATCAGGATATTTTCCAGAGAGTCAGTTCTTCACATCAGGTGGCCAAAGTATTGGGAGTTTCAGCTTCAGCATAAGTCCTTCCAATGAACACTCAGGACTGATCTCCTTAGGATGGACTGGTTGGATCTCCTTGCAATCCAAGGGGCTCTCAAGAGTCTTTTCCAACACCGCAGTTCAAAAGCTTCAATTCTTCAGCGCTCAGCTTTCTTTATAGTCCAACTCTCACATCCATACATGACTACTAGAAAAACCATAGGCTTGACTAGACGGACATTTGTTGGCAAAGTTATGTCTCTGCTTTTTAACATGCTATCTAGATTGGTCATAACTTTTCTTGCAAGGAGTAAGGGTCTTTTTAGTTCATGACTGCAGTCACCATCTGCAGTGATTTTGGAGTCCAAGAAAATAAAGTCTGCCACTGTTTCCACTGTTTCTTCATCTATTTGCCATGAAGTGATGGGACCAGATGCCATGATCTTCGTTTTCTGAATGTTGAGCTTTAAGCCAACTTTTTCCCTCTCCTCTTTCACTTTCATCAAGAGGCTCTTTAGTTCTTCTTCACCTCCTGCCATGAGAGTGGTGTCATCTTCAAATCAAGGTTATTGCTATTTCTCCCAGCAATCTTGATTCCAGCTTGTGCTTCATCCAGTCCAGCGTTTCTCATGATGTACTCTGCATAGAAGTTAAATAAGCAGGGTGACAATATATAGCCTTGACGTAATCCTTTTCCTATTCGGAACCAGCCTGTTTGTTGTTCCATGTCCAGTTCTAACTGTTGCTTCCTGACCTGCAAACAGATTTCTCAAGAGGCAGGTCAGGTGGTCTGGTATTCCCATCTCTTTCAGAATTTTCCACAGTTTATTGTGATCCACACAGTCAAAGGTTTTGGCATAGTCAATAAGGCAGAAATAGATGTTTTTCTGGAACTCTCTTGCTTTTTCAATGATCCAGCGGATATTAGCAATTTGATCTCTGGTTCCTCTGCCTTTTCTAAAACCAGCTTGAACATCTGGAAGTTCACGGTTCACATATTGTTGAAGCCTGGCTTGGAGAATTTTGAGTACTACTTTGCTAGCATGTGAGATAAGTGAAATTGTGCAGTAGTTTGAATATTCTTTGGCATTGCCTTTCTTTGGGATTGGAATGAAAACTGACCTTTTCCGGTCCTATGGCCACTGCTGAGTTTTCCAAATTTGCTGGCATATTGAGTGCAGCACTTTCACAGCATCATCTTTTAGGATTTGAAATAGCTCAACTGGAATTCCATCACCTCCACTAGCTTTGTTCTTAGTCATGCTTCCTAAGGCCCACTTGACTTCACATTATAGGATGTCTGGCTCTAGGTGAGTAATCACACCATCGTGATTACCTGGGTTGTGAAGATCTTTTTTTGTATAGTTCTTCTGTGTATTCTAGTCACATCTTCTTAATATCTTCTGTTTCTAGACCTTCTATAACTAACACCCCCAAAAGATGTCCTTTTCATTATAGGGGACTGGAATGCAAAAGTAGGAAGTCAAGAAACACCTGGAGTAACAGGCAAATTTGGCCTTGGAGTACAGAATGAAGCAGGGCAAAGGCTAATAGAGTTCTTCCAAGAGAATGCACTGGTCATAGCAAATATCCTCTTCCAACAACACAAGAGAAGACTCCATACATGGACATCACCAGATGGTCAACACCGAAATCAGATTGATTATATTCTTTGCTGCCAAAGATGAAGAAGCTCTATACAGTCAGCAAAAACAAGACTGGGAGCAGACTGTGGCTCAGATCATGAACTCCTTATTGCCAAATTCAGACTTAAATTGAAGAAAGTAGGGAAAACCACTAGACCATTCAGCTATGACCTAAGTCAAATCCCTAATGATTATACAGTGGAAGTGAGAAATAGATTTCAGGGACTAGATCTGATAGACAGAGTGCCTGATGAACTATGGATGGAGGTTTGCGACATTGTACAGGAGATAGGGAGCAAGATCATCCCCAAGAAAAATAAATGCAAGAAAGCAAAATGGCTGCCTGAGGAGGCCTTACAAATAGCTGTGAAAAGAAGAGAAGCCAAAAGCAAAAGAGAAAAGGAAAGATATACCCAATCGAATGCAGAGTTCCAAAGAATAGCAAGGAGAGATAAGAAAGCCTTCCTTGTTGATCAGTGCAAAGAAATAGAGGAAAACAATAGAATGGGAAAGTCTAGAGATCTCTTCAAGAAAATTAGAGATACCAAGGGAAAATTTCATGCAAAGATGGGCTCAATAAAGGACGGAAATGGTATGGATTTAACAGAAGCAGAAGATATTAAGAAGAGGTGGCAAGAATACACAGAAGAAATGTACCTAAATGGTAAAATGGAAACAAATGCACAATGAGTCCAAATGGGCAAGTAGTCAGATGATTGCATCCTTATGACCTCCTCCCTGCAATGTTCTGGTAACTGTATATATTGCTTCCTGAAGGCTGTCGTAACAATTTACCACAAACTGATTGGCTTAAGATAATAGAAACTTAATTCTCTGATAGTTCTGAGGACAGAAGTCTGAAATCAGTGTTGGCAGGGCTGTACCTCCTCGGAAGATTTAGGGGAGGCAGGTTCGCTTGCCTCTTCCATTTTCTAGTGGCTCCTGCAATCGTTGGCTTGTGGCCATGTCACTCTCCTCTGCCTTTGATCTCACATGACCCTCTCCTCTATGCCTCCTTTCCTTCCTTGATTAGGATTCTCAATCCAATTCTCATTGGATTGAGCATCTGCCTTAATCCAGGGTGATTTAATCCCAGTCTTAAAGACACCTGCTGCTGTTGCTAAGTCGCTTCAGTCGTGTCCGACTCTATGCGACCCCACAGACAGCAGCCCACCAGGCTCTCCCATCCCTGGGATTCTCCAGGCAAGAACACTGGAGTGGGGTGCCATTGCCTTCTCTGATGCATGAAAGTGAAAAGTGAACGTGAAGTCGCTCAGTCCTGTCCAACTCTTAGCGACCCCATGGACTGCAGCCTACCAGGCTCCTCCGTCCATGGGATTTTCCAGGCAAGAGTACTGGAGTGGGGTGTCATTGCCTTCTCCACTTAAAGACACCTACAAAGACCCTATTTCCAAATAAGGTCATATTCCAAGGTTCCAAGTGGATTTTGAGGGGATGCTATCCAAGCCACTACTGCTTAGGGGAGTCTCTCAAAAGGCATGGCTCACGGAGGATCCTGTTCACAGGAGAGGTGTGCTGCCTGCCACTGCACCTTCAGCCCCAGCCTTCTCACCAGGCTGGCCTGTGTTCCCTGCCAGCACACCTGAGCTGTGGGGTCAGTCCCCTGGACACCTGCGCTTTGCTGTGTTCCCCACCAGAGTCTCCTCTGCTCTGCCCTGAAGGCACCTGCACACACTGCCACCTAGTACCATTGTTTCAGCTTGCAAAGGTGTCTCAGCCTGCATCTGTCCTGGAGCGGCGGCGTGCAGCCTTTGCTGAAGTTCTGCTGTGTTTGTCTCATCCTCTGTACCAGGCTCATCCTGGACTGGTTGTGCCATGGTGGGCTGACCTTTTGTGAAGTTTGTAAGTTGATCTCTTTATTAGGACATTTTTGTTCTTTCTACTTTTCCTCCTCCTTCGCCCTTTCCAAATTCCAGCTGATCTCTCACCAAAAGTTTGCCTCCCTTCTTCCTTATTTCCTCTCCCTTGTCTTACATGAACCCTATTAGCCTCTACATCCCTGAAGCCCTCTATCTAAACACATCAGTGATGTATCTGCATCAAGGAGAAGGAAGACTCCAAGTTTTGAAATAAAATTCGAATAAAGAATCCTTGCCTTCAGCTTCTAACGGTCTTGAATGTGGGAGGATCTCCCGCAATATCTTTATAAGGCTCTCATTTGTTGTTCTAAGTTGTTAAATTTATTGGCATAAAGTTGTTCATATCACCCCTCACCATCCACATGCATGTGTTCAGCTCTGTGACATTTATCACCTGGGTGGGTTCATGTAGCCACCTCCATGATCAAGATACAGAAGTTTCATCACCAAAGGGTCTTTTTCTAGCCACCACTGCCATCCTTAACCCCTGGCAACTACTCTTCTCACCTCCATTTTTAAATGTGATCATTTGAAAAATGTTGTGTAAAGAAAATTCCCATAGCATGCATTCTCTTGGGACTGTTTTTTTTTTTTTTTTTTTTTTTACTCAACAGTAATTCTCTGGAGACTCACCCAAGTTGTTCCCCATGTTATTAGTTTATGTCTTTTAATTGCTGACAGGCATTCCACTATGTGGAAATGCCCTGGTTTGGTTAGCCATCTACCAATTGAAAGACATCTGGATTGTTTCCAGTTTGGGGCTATTATGAATAAAACTTCCATGAAGATGCCTTTTTGTGTGAAGATAAATTTTTGCTTCTCTGGGACAAATACCCAGATGATAATTGCTGGGCCATATGTAGTTGCATGTATTATTATCCTTTTAATGTCTGTAAACATTGAAGTTGAAGTGATGCCCCTCTTTCACACCTGATAGGGGTATTTTTATACCCCCTTTTTCCCTCTTTTTAATGAACAGTTTGCTTTTAAATTTATTGATTTTCTTAATCTTCCCAAAGTACTGATTTTTTTTCAATTTTTCAATAAACTTAACTTTAAAATAGTTTCAGATTTACAGAAAAGTTAGAGATGGCACTGAGAGTTCCTGCATGTACCTCTCACTCTGTTTTCCTTCTTATTAACATCTTACATTAGCGAGTTTATGTTCATTGCAACTAAGAAACCAAGACTGATGTATTACTACTAAGCAAAGTCTGGATTTTATTCCAATTACACTTGTGCATTCCTAATGTCTATTCTAGGATCCCATTTAGGATTCCATATCACATTTATTTATTTTTATGGGAAACATTTCTATTTTAATTGAAGTATAGTTAGTTTACAATGTTGTGTTAATTTCTGCTGTCTAGCAAACTCACTCAGTTATTCATATATTCTTTCTCATATTCTTTTCCATTATGGTTTATCCCAGGATATAGAATATATTTCCTTGTGCTATACAGGAGGACCTTGTTGCTTACCCATCATATAGATACTAGTTTTCTACATCACATTCAGTTATTGAGTCTCCTTAGGCGACTCTTGGCTGTGGCAGTTTCTCACTTGACTTGTTTTTGATGACCTTGACAGTTTGGGGAAGAATTGGTCAGGTATTTTGTAGAATGCCTTTCAGTTGGGATTTGTGTGATGTTTTCCTGAAAGGAAACTTCAGAGGTTTGGTGGGAAGAAGACCACAGAGAAGTCCTCCTCCCATCTTATCGGAGTATCTGCTTTGGCCATGACGTTTCTGCTGATGTTGACTTAGATCACCCAGCCACAGGATGTTTCTAGGTTTTTCTGCTACAAAATACTCTCCTTCTCTTCCCGTTCTCTATTATTTGACAGCAAGTCACTAAGTGTAGGACTTCCCTGATGGCTCAGTGGGTAAAGAATACGCCTGCAACGAGGAGACATGGGAAACACAGGTTTGATCCCTGGGTCAGAAAGATCCCCTGGAGGACAAAATGGCAACCCACTCCAGTATTCTTGTCTGAAAAGTCCCAAGGATAGAGGATCCTAGTGGAGTACAGTCTAAAAAGGGTTGCAAAGAGTTAGGCAGGACTAAGCAAGCACTAAGTACAGGTCACAATCAGCGGAGGGGGAGGGGAGGAGTTGAGCTCCTTCTGAAGGGGCTCCTATACTTTTACATTCTCCTGGTTTTCCCTCAAGCACCAGCATGTAATACAAATAAAACTTTTTCTTATTCAATAGTACTGTGTTGGGTTTTTTTTGTTTGTTTGTTTTTTAAATTTCATTTCAGTGCTAGTAAGGAAATAATGTGTTTTCTGCTTTTTTTGTTGCGAATGTACATTCCAACTATGTCAGGGTCAAACAGGTTTTTATTCGTTGGCTTGGGGACTTAATCACCATTTACCATTTTGTTCTTATGGAAAAATGTTTTAAGACCTAAATGACTCACTAACATACTTCAGAAACAGAACACACTTCCCCGTCAGAGGTTATTGTAAAATATAGAAAGAAACCCAGGGCCCCTCTCTTTCTTTCTGCATCAGATCTAAGCCTGTGTCCTAAGCTTTGGAGATACTTCATTCCAAACCCTAAATTGCATCCCATTCTATTTCTTTTACTCAGCCCGGGTTGCTATGCCAATTTGAAAATTAAAATATTTAGGCAATTCAACCCTCTAAATTCCTCTCACCATTCTTGGTAATTGTATCCCTCAGCACTTATCTGGTCCTTCCTCAACTGACTTCTAATATTTAAATTCCTTAGTGTTGCTTTAAATTTTGTATAAAGGTCCATTTTTGTTGATATTTTTTAGCATTTCAGAAGTCTCTATGCTTTTGCAGTTCCAGCCTTTTGAAAGCCACTGTTGTAGTTCTAGTGTCTGAACAGGTGCAGACAGCTTGTCTGGGAAACTTGTTCCAGAAGTGAAGTGAATGAAGTGTCCCAGAGTATTTATCAAATTCCTGCTAATATGTCAGACACAGCGTTTGGCTCTGGGCACAGAGTATATGTGGTGTACTGGTGGACCATCACAAGGCACCAAGGGTCTTGTACAAAATTCCTTACCTCTCTGTTCTGTTACCAGAATGAAAGTGAAAGTGAAAGTTGCTCAGTCATGTCCGACTCTTTGCGACCCCATGGATCGCAAAAGTATTCACGGAATACTCCAGGCCAGAATACTGGAGTGAGTAGCCTTTCCCTTCTCCAGGGGATCTTCCCAACCCAGGGATTGAACCCAGATCTTCCACATTGCAGGCGGATTCTTTACCAGCTGAGCCACAAGGGAAGCCCAAATGGTCACTCTGAAATGGAAAATTAATCATGTCTTTTATTTTAAATGCTTCAGGAGACTTTATAGTTTTGGGGAAAAAAACCATATTTTATATATATATATATATATATATATATAACAGATAATAAGGACCTACTGTATAGCACAGGGGACTCTTCTTAATACTCTGTAATGACTTATATGGGAAAAGAATCTCCATCTTGGAGAAATAAACATGAGAATCATTGGCATATGGGTGGCATTGTAAAACAAAAGATTTCACGAAGTGATTGAGGGAGCAAGAGTACACAGAGGAAGATTAGAGAACTGAAACTATATAAAGACAGAGGAAATGATAAAGAATTAGCAAAGGACTCAGAATTAGCTGAGACTGCTTGGAGAGCTCGGAAAGAAAGGAAGAATGTATGGTGTAGTGAAAGCCAAGAGAAGGACACATTTCAATGAGCAGGGAGTGATCAACTAGGGCAAATGCTGCTGAAGTGTTCAGGTAAGATGCCGGCTGAGATGTTTAGTGAAGTGGGAAAAGGTGGCCTCCGACTTGGTGAGAGCAGTTTCAGTGGGTGGTTGTTGGTTTATTTGAGTGCATTCAAGAGGACCGGTGAACAGGAATTGAAGAAAGCCAGGTTAGGCAACTTGAGAAGTTTGTCGTAAACGTTTTCAAAGACATGCAGTGGTAGCT
The DNA here is from genome assembly GCF_014754425.2 of Oryx dammah. NCBI lineage: Eukaryota > Metazoa > Chordata > Mammalia > Artiodactyla > Bovidae > Oryx > Oryx dammah. Next base: position 34,705,028 of record NW_024070203.1, read on the forward strand.
AGAAAGGGAACTGGAGTCAAAGGAAATGTTTTTGTTCTGTTTTAGTGATTTTGGCTGGCTTTGTTTCTTAACTAGTGAAATAAGAAACACTAGTTTCTTAACTAGTGTTTGAATGGAATGGGGATAATCCAGAAGAGAGGGAAAACTGATGATCATGGAAATTAGTGTTGAATAGTGCTCTTGAGCAATGAGGGGACAGGAGCTGGTGAATAAGGGAAGGGATCCCCTTGGGGAGGCAAGGACAGATGCTGGCTGGTGGTCAGGGGAAGTGCTGGGAGCTTCGGGGGCTCTATTCTGTTGTCAACTTATTGTTCTCAGTGACTTGGGAAGCAGAGTCATTCGCTGAGAGTAAGGATGCAGGAGGTGTTAAAAGTTTGAGAAGGGAAAAGAAGAAAAGAAACAATAATTTGAAAGTGTAGGACAGGGACTTCCCTGGTGGCCCTGTGGTTAAGAATCTGTTTTCCAACACAGGAGATGTGGGTTTGATACCGGTTCGGGGAACTAAGATCCCATATGCTGGGGAGCAACTAAGCCCACATGCCACTGTTAGAAAAGTCCTTGTGTCACAACAAAGACCCGGTGCAGCCAAAAAAAAATCATGTAGGACACCAATGGACTGGGAGGACCCCAGGTGATCGCTGAGCAGCCCTAGGCTTCCTTCAGGTTCACGGGCTTACATCTGTGGGGCTGGTCAGCATGGACACCCTTTCTCTAGACACAGCCAGTTGCACAGGCTTAGACCTGAAGTCAGAGCAGGGCTGAAACCACATTGATGTTGAGCAACAATAGAAATGGGGATGTGTTCCAGAAACTGGGGATTGACCATGAGATTTAAGCTGGGAAAGGAGAAAGGTGAGAGTGTGAAGGGGTTAAGGGACATGAAAGCCTGGCAGAATTGAGTCCATGGGCACTGAGGGGACTGAGCTGACCATTTACGAGAAATCAGTCAGAGCAGAATGCTTGAAATTGAGATTATGAAGCTGTTGAGTGATGGCGTGGTTTAGGTTATAACAACAAGGGAAGGATGGAAGACAAGATCACTGAAGGAGAGGGGATCAGCATTGACAGGCCAGGGATCTGTATTAAAAATCATCTGATTCTGATGCAGGGGGTCCAACAGCTGTGCTCTGAAGAAAGCTTATTTGAGGGAAAGTTGACTAGCTCAATGTAAAGTTTTGGAATTAAACCAGAAAACATGAAGGGGTGGAAGAAATGTGAAAAATATTAACTGAACTTTGTGGATTGTGAGTGCAGGACATGGTGTCAAAGAGTTAGCCTGCACCATTTTGTTTACTCCCGGCAACAACACTGGATGCTAGAGATTGTGATCAGCCCTAGATTACAAATGATGAACCTGAGGGCCAGGGTGGAGTGGGGAGTTAAATAATATGACTCAGGACACCTCTGAGTCTAAATTCTGAGCTTCTGACCCATATATCTATGTGCCTCGGCAGATCCAGTGATGACAATACAGCAGGTGATTTTAGAAACCTCACCCTGAGATGTGAGTAATAGGAGGTAAGAGATTCTTAAGAACACTATTGTGTGCAAAGCGCAGTAATATGCATTATTTCATCCAGTCCTCATATTAATCCTGTTTATTGATGATTTGCCCAGATTGTGAGGCCAATAAGGGGAAGAACCTCCTACTCTGACCTCCAACTCATGTACTCTTCCCATTGACTTCCACCACTTTCCAGAGATGGTTCAGACAGAAGCTTAAGAAAAAATCTAAATGGTTTTGAATAAATATACTAATAAGGAAAGTATTACTAGTTGTTTCTTTTTTAGAACCTAACAGGATAAGTCTCCTAATTTCTGTTTCCATGGGAACATTAATACAGAATGCAGCATTCTTTCTGTTTGGAAAGTTTTTTTTTTCCCTGTAAATCCATGCATTCATTCAGCTCATGTTTATTGAGTGAATCGTCTGTGCAGGCGCTGTGCTATAGGCAGAGAATACAACTGAATAAGAAACATCCCTTCTCTAGAGGAAGCTTGAGGCAGGTCCAGACCTCCAAACATCAGCTGGCTTTTCATACCTGGTACAATGTAAGGCCTTGCACTTGACCTAGAATATACCTTATCGCTCAGGACTCAGTTACCTAAGAGATCATTCCTCTCCCCAGTGCTTTGGCACAAGGATCAGCTGTAGTGCCTTGGAGATGAACTCTTAAGATTTGGACCTTGGGGGAAAAGAACTGGGGTGTTTTCAAAAAATAAATAAATAAAAGGGATGGTCCTACTTCAAGAGGGTCTAATTTTTTAAAAAATATTTACTTGTTTGGCTACCCTAGATTTTAGTTGCCACAGGCAGGTTCTTTGTGGTGTGGGGTCTTTTATTTTTTAATTTTTTTAGTTGCAGCATGCAAACTCTTAGTTGAGGCGGGTGGGATCTCATTCCCTGAACCTTGAACTGGGAGCATGGAGTCTTAGCTACTGGACCACCAGGAAGTCTCCAAGAGGGCCCAGTTTTAAAGTTAGATTTAAAACATACCCTTTGCTTGGCCATCTACCTGGCTCTGTGGTCCTGCATTGACCCTCATTCCCCATCTGGCCACGCCTTGTGATAGAAATACTGGATTTGTACATGCCAGGTAATGTTTACCGGCTCTTGGGTCCAACACCCTCCTGCCAGACTGTCAGGCAGAGTTCACCATAACAGGGCCCAGGGCAGGCACCAGTCTATAAGAACAAAGGGCGAAGGTGGCAAATCCCACTTTGATCAGGTTGGTGCTCAAACAGCAGATAACTGTAGCAGGAGAGGTCTGGGGCGGCTATTTCTACTTGCAGAGAAATGTGTGCACATCTCCCTCATAATGCTACCAATTAAGAATGGCGCACATACTAGTTCAGACAGCCTGGTGTCTGCAAGTTAGCGCGAGGGTGTGAGGTTTTGCCTCCAGATTTAGAAGACCATGCTGGTGCTCTTCGTGGCGGGGTAACACGTGTTGCCTCACTTCCCTCTGGGCTTAAAACATGAGTCACAGTATAATTTAAGAATTACAGTCCCCTTCTCTTACGTTCACAAAAGTTAAGTGAAACAAATCAGACTAAGTTTTCTTATCAAAAAAAAAAAGAGGCGCGGAACCCTATATCGACTGCATTTCCAAGAGTCTTTTTCAATTTTCCTATTCTCTATATCTGTTGCTATAATAACTTGGTGATCACAGATTTAATTTATTCTAGTCATTTCTGGCGTGGCGGGACTACACAAGCCTGAAACTCCTGTCGCTTTAAGAGCAGGTAATTCTCCACTGGACCGGGGAGGTGGCGTCAGCTCCGGGCTCCGCCACTCCTCTCCCGCGGGCCGGGACCGTTATCCACGGCTGCCGCCCCGCCCCTCCGCCCGCGGAGCCCCGAGCCGCCGCCAGGGGTGCGGCGCTTCCCACCTACAGGAGGACGCGGCCGTGGGCTGCCGCCTGGCCCTCCGGTTCGCCGCTCCTCCAGGCTTGATCGCTTCCCGGCCGAGGAGGGAGCGCGGAGGTATCGGCCGGGCGGCGCCGGCTTGGGCGGCGGAGGGCATCCGAGCCGCCGCCTCCTCTTCCCGAGCCTGGGCGCCTGGCCTCCCCGGAGAAGCCGGAGCCATCTGGCCACGCGCTCCTTCCCCGAGGGCGCGGGCTCGGGGCTCCCCGAGGACCCGCCGGTCCTCCGCGCCTTCGCCGGCTCTCCGGGGCCGGGCACACCCACTGCCGTTGTCGGCTCTCGGGGCCTTGGTATCCGAATCGAGCCCAGTCTCCCAACCCTCGTCGGCCCCGGCTGCACACCTAGCCCTTCTCCAGATCTCCGTAGCTCAGAACCGAACACAAAGAGCCCCGCGCCGTGCCACACCCGCCGTCCCCACTCTCCGCAGACCTCCGCGCGGGCTGCACGCGGGGACCCCTCCTCTCTCCGCGCCCTCCCGCCGCTCCCCGGGGTCGGTCAAACCCACCCCGCGTTCTCCGCAATCCCGTGAGCCGGGATCCTCGACCGTCTCTCTCCATCAATCCTCCGGGCCCCGGGGACTCGCCACCCCCATCCCGATCCCGCCGCGCTTCCCGGCCGCGGCCCCTCCTCCGGGGCCCTCCTCCTCCCTCGCCCCTCCCGAGCAGCCGGGGCGGGAGCGGCAGCAGCTGGAAGAGAAGGATGAGGTCATCCTCTCGCTCGGAGTCAGCTGGTGGAGGCGAGGAAGCGGGAGGAGGGAGCGCGCGCGAGGGGAGGAGAGGAATGTGCAGGTCCGAGGAGCGCCGCGGCGGCCGCTGCTGCTCCTGCTGCTGGCGGCGGCGGCGGCTCGGGCGGCAGCCGCGGGGCCGGGACGGCG
>NW_024070203.1:34709727-34909654 GCF_014754425.2 Oryx dammah
CCTGCCGGCTCCGGGCGCGCCGCTAGCCCGGCCCAGCGCCCAGCCCGGCGGGCGAGCCGGCGCAGGGGCAGGAGGAGGGGAGCCGCGCGCCGGGAGGGAAGCCGGGGCGCGGCGAGGAGGTGGCGGGAGGAGGAGACAGCGCGGAAAGGTGCCACATAAAGGAGGGCGCTCCTCCGCGCTGGAGGCATCATGGCCGCTAAGTCAGACGGGAGGCTGAAGATGAAGAAGGGCAGCGACGTGGCGTTCACCCCGCTGCAGAACTCGGACCACTCGGGCTCGGTGCAGGGACTGGCGCCCGGCCTGCCGTCGGGGTCGGGGGCCGAGGACGAGGAGGCGGCCGGGGGCGCCTGCTGCCCGGACGGCTCGCGGTGCTGCTGCTGCTGCTGCTGCGCCGGGAGCAGCGGCTCGGGCGGCGGCTCCGGGGGCTCGGGCGGCCCGGGCGGCGGCTCCGGGCCGGGCTCGGCGGCGCTGTGCCTGCGCCTGGGCCCGGAGCAGCGGCGCTACTCGCTGTGGGACTGCCTCTGGATCCTGGCGGCCGTGGCCGTGTACTTCGCGGACGTGGGCACGGACATCTGGCTCGCCGTGGACTACTACTTGCGCGGCCAGCGCTGGTGGTTCGGGCTCACGCTCTTCTTCGTGGTGCTCGGCTCGCTCTCGGTGCAGGTGTTCAGCTTCCGCTGGTTCGTGCACGATTTCAGCACCGAGGACAGCGCCGCGGCCGCCGCCGGCTGCGCGCAGCCCGGGGCCGAGGGCAAGACCGCGGTAGGCGGCGGGGCCGCGGCCGCGGAAGGAGAGGCTCGCCCCTCCACGCCGCAGAGGCAAGCGTCCAGCGCCGGCAAGGGCCACGTCGCTGCCACCAACAGCGGCAGCAACAGCAGCGGGGCCGCCCGGGCCGGCGGCAAACCCAGGTCTGCGTCCTGTTCCTTCTGCATCTGGCTCCTGCAGTCACTCACCCACATCTTGCAGCTTGGGCAGTTCTGGAGGTACCGTACCAGGGGTGGGGGGACGGGGACTGGCTGCCGCTACTACATGCCCACCGCTTTGCTTTTGACGAGACCCGTTTAGGGTTGCCTTGGTGGTAACCCTAGTCACACTCTTGCTGGGGTGTTTTGTTTGTTTTTAAAACTGGGTTTTGCATTTTAAAATTTACAATCAGAACCTAGGGTGGAGAGAAGTGAGAAGCAAGGGAAGGGCAACTAAGTGGCTTTGAGCACCCCATCCCTTCCGTCTTCCCTCTGCTTCACTAGCTTCTCTTTGTACACTACCACCCTCTCTCATCACCCCTCACGCATTTTTAGAGATACTATTTCATACTGTTTCAGCGAGGAGGAGAGGATTCCGACTACATCTTCTAAAAAAAAAAAATCCTCTTTAATTATGTTGGGTTTGAGATGTATGTTGCAATTTGGATGGCTTCTTTTGTTCCCTGAGAAGAATCTGCTGTTTCTAGTTAGATGGGAGTTGTTGCTGTTCAAAAGTAGCCACATTTTAATGATAACCTCTAGAGAAGTGCTTCACGTTGAGAACAGAGTAGGGACACACTTGTCTCTTTTGGAGACTGTCTATATCTATATCTGTATTTGTAACCATCTCCACATAGGAGCGAGTACACTTTATTGGACTGCTGCTGCTGCTCCTAAGTCGCTTCAGTCATGTCTGACTCTGTGCGACCCCAGAGACAGCAGCCCACCAGTCTTCCCTGTCCCTGGGATTGGACTGAGACTTACTCTAATGGTACACTTCCTGATTATCTTGCAACATCCCCATATCTGATTTCTTGGAGAACTAAGAACCCTTGGAAAAGGGTGGCGCACCTTATAAACTTTGATCACACTTGGCATCTTCACTGACTTGTTTTTCTGCTTGTCATCTGATATGCCAACTCTTTACATGGATACCCTTTCCACTTACAAACTGGAGTACAAATTGGAATATGGTTCCTTTGGGCAGAGGGAATCATCATTGGAGATGTCACTGCCTGGATTTAGGAATATAATTAAGCAATCTGCTCAGAACACGTTTCTCTGAAATTTGTGTGTTTTTGATGGCTTTTTGAAGTGATATTTTACAGCTACAAAAATTCTTGGTGTTGAACAATTTAAATGCTAACATCCTAGAGTTTTGCTTTTGGGTGCCCCCCCACTTTTTTTAATTAAACAGCTTAGTAAGTATAAGTAAAATGAGGAAACTTCCTCACAAGTACACTGGTATGGGGCTACAGTCTGCTATGCTAGTGTCCTTTACGATTTCATTTGTAGTTATTTTTGTGATTAAAAAAAAACTGCAAGTCATTAACTATGCTAAGTTATCCTGTGTGGAAACAACTCAGAGAATTTGTGGAACAGAACTAAAAATATCCCTTTCTTTATGGTGAACTGTATAGTGTTTTTATTGAGAAGAGCATGTGTGATAATTTTTCAGCCTTTTCCAGGACCATTGCTTTGTAAAGCAGGGTAAGCATTGCATAGATAGTGACCTTTCAAACTGAGAAACTTTTTTTTTTCCAAGCAGATACTACCTGGAAAAGTGCTATATGCTTTGCAGTCAGACAAATTGATTTTGGAAACCTTCATACTTTGGATTTAAAGGACTTTTTAAAAAGTCACTTGTGGTAGCTGTTATTTCCCATGGTTGACTACTGCAAAGACAGCTTGGTGCCTTCAATTTTGATGAAGAACTCAAATGCTTGATTTAATTACTGAAATTGTTTAGTGGCTGGGATTCATATGATTAGCAGTTTTAATCTGATAATGTGGTAAATGAAGCTTAACATTCCATTTGTTAACTTCTGCAAATTTCATGCAGGATTTGAAAATCACTCTCTTTTACCTTTAAAATTTCTAGATTTATGTAAAGAAGGGAAACACTTCTCAGTTCCATTAACTGAAGAACTATCCATGTATCTTACCAATTGATACTTTATGAAAAATTGAGTATCAAATTCTAATTGTTTTTACTGGACCTTCTAGACCAAACATTTTCCCAGTTGAAAATGATGTTTAATATCTCAGAACATAAAATGCAGAAAGTGAGAAATAACTAGGAAAAGAAAAGGGCTTCCTAGACACATCTCAGTGAGACCATAGCTACTGGGTCAACTGGCCATACAGCAAAGCTATGGGGAGTGGGTCAGAAGGAGAATCCCCAGCTGTAAGACAAATGCATTAACCACCCCAACCCTTGGAGAAACTGTGGGCACATAGGGTTCATTTTTACTATGCATTTCTACAATGTTTTCTATAAAGGCTCAGAAGTTTATTCTGCGAACACGGGGTCATTTGGGAGGAAGTAATACTGGAAATGTTTTTACATGTTTGTCTACTTATTCAGAATAATCATTTAATAATTTATATGTGAGTTGTCTAATCTTATCTGTTCTTGGATTCTGGTTATGGAGGATGGTGGGCTAACTTGGTGGAAGCATCATTTCAGACTCAACCTCATTTTCTCCTGATAATGTTAAAAACAAAGCAAAAAAAAAAAAAACCCACAAAATTTAGCTTAAAGTAGGAAATTAAAATGGAGTCAGAGAGTTCATGGAATTTAACACTCAGACACATTCTGAATTATTTCAACTTTTCTGGGTGTAGAATATTTGCATAGAACTTGAGGGTGTGGGTGCATCTTTGATAATAAACTGCTGAAATGCCGTTCAGCTCAGGTTGTTGTATTAGACAATTATCTTTAATTCCCATGGTTCCTTAAATTAGGAGCATCTCTATGCTCTTTCTGGCTTTTCTTTTCAGTGCATTTTACACAAAAGTTGCAGAAACACAACGGTGTGAATGGTTCAAAGCTAAGAGGTCATTACTCCTATTTTAAACATGCTACTTTCTAAGATCAATAAAATAGATTTTAGCTAGGTTGGTAACTGTCCATTGTATTTGCATGGAATTCAAGTTATTTTAGGTAAGGGCCAGATTCTAAAAGCTCTCTGTAGACAATATCCTTTGAAAAACCATCAAAGTGTTTGCTTGTTCAGAAATAGCTATTTGAAACATTTTGGACAAGATTTGCATGTACTCATACATTTATTACAAATGCAACTGCTGAAAGCAATGATACATATTCATTTTAATTAAAGTTTGCTAATGAGAAATTAATGGCAGCTTTTAAAGTCACAGGAGTTGATACTGGGAAAGAACCATTGAAATAATGAAGTGAATTTTTGCTACCATGTGAAGAGAGCAGTTGTGACTTTAAAGGACTGTGCTGGTGAATGAATGAGGAAGTACTTTTCTCTTGTGTTCATGTCATATGATCCCAGAAGTTACTAAGCATGTAGCTCAACCTGTGGGAATCAGAAATACCCAATCAGAACACCTTTTAGTCCTCATGAGACCTGTGATCAGTTATATCGAGAAGTCTTCCTCCTTTAGTTTATGACTTACTCTTAAATTTTGACCTGAATTTCTCCTACACATGTATATGTGTAGCTACGTACATATTTCATTGTCTTCTAGCAAATAGGCATGTTCCAAATGAAAACTCAGTGGATGGTAGAATGGGGAATATTTTTACCATTTTGGGTTTTGTTTCTGAATATCTTTTCATGAGAGTCACCTGGTGGAAGGACAGCCTTCTTGGGTTTCTCATGCTTGATCCACCAGGTGTTAGCATGTGTTCCGTGCTCAAGTGCATGGGTTAAACAGAGTTAAGCATATCTCTTCACAGTAGGACTTCTCTGAGCCTTTACTTACTAAGCTGTTGTGAAACTGTCAGTAACTTTTAAAAGGCACATCTATTAAATCCTTGTAATCATGTGGCGTACAGAGCTCTCTGCGAAACATTGTTCGAACCAAACAAGAATCGTATTAACAAGAGTTTTACACGGTACTTTTTTCTTTTTAAATGTACAAAAATTTTTGTACTCATCTTGTCTAATCATTCAGTTCAGTTCAGTTCAGTTGCTCAGTCATGTCTGACTCTTTGTGACCCCATGAACCGCAGCACACCAGGCCTCCCTGTCCATCACCAACTCCCAGAGTCCACCCAAACCCATGTCCATCGAGTCGATGATGCCATCCAACCATCTCATCCTCTCTCGTCCCCTTCTCCTCCTGCCCTCAATCTTTCCCAGCATCAGGGTCTTTTCCAGTGAGTCAGCTCTTCGCATCAGGTGGCCAAAGTATTGGAGTTTCGGCTTCACCATCAGTCCTTCCAGTGAACACTCAGGAATGATCTCCTTTAGGATGGACTGGTTGGATCTCCCTGCAGTCCAAGGGACTCTCAAGAGTCTTCTCCAACACCACAGTTCAAAAGCATCAATTCTTCTGTGCTCAGCTTTCTTCACAGTCCAACTCTCACATCCATATGTGACCATTGGAAAAACCATAGCCTTGACTAGACGGACCTTTGTTGGCAAAGTAATGTCTCTGCTCTTTAATATGCTGTCTGCTGCTGCTGCTGCTACGTCGCTTCAGTCATGTCCGACTCTCTGTGACCCCAGAGATGGCAGCCCACCAGCCTCCCCCATCCTTGGGACTCTCCAGGCAAGAACACTGGAGTGGGTTGCCATGTCCTTCTCCAATGCAGGAAAGTGAAAAGTGAAAGTGAAGTAGCTCAGTCGTGTCTGACTCTTAGCGACCCCATGGACTGTAGCCCACCAGGCTCCTCTGTCCATGGGATTTTCCAAGCAAGAGTACTGGAGTGGGGTGCCATTGCCTTCTCCGAATATGCTGTCTAGGTTGGTCATAACTTTCCTTCCAAGGAGTAAGCATCTTTTAATTTCATTGCTGCAATCACCATCTGCAGTGATTTTGGAGCCCAGAAAAATAAAGTCAATCACTGGTACCTCTATATATATTGGAGAAAACTGGCTCAGAGAGATTAACTAGCTGGCACAAGATGACAGAGCTATTATGTGATGTATCCTGGAGTCAAAACCAGCTCTGTCTTACCCTAAAGTCTGTTCACTTACTGGTTCAGTTAGCTACCTCCAAATGCCAATTTGGATAACAAGGACAATAGTGTTTAAAAATGACTGTCTATCTTCACTAAGGTTGGCAAGGGCTTCCCAAGAGGCTTAGTGGTAAAGAATCTGCTTGCCAATGCAGGAGACACAGGTTGTTCTATCCCTGGGTCAGAAAGATCCCCTGAAGAAGGAAATGGCCGCATACTCCAGTATTCTTGCCTGGAGAATCCCAGGGACAGAGGAGCCTGGCGGGCTACAATCCATGGGGTTGCAAAGAGTTGAACACAACTTGGTGACTGAGCATGCTTACACGTGCACACACACGCACACACACACACTCACACACACACACACACACACACACACACACACACACACAAGGTTGGCAAAGTTCAAGAGAGAGCTAAGTTTAGATAAGTTGGGGTATTTCCCTAATAACACACAGTGGTTCAATGGCAGAATAGAGGCTGGAGCACAGAGCATCTGCTCAGTGTTTCTCTTCCCACACCACTTGGACATGCTGAGGATGTTGCACTAAAACCCAGCTGAGAAACATGATCTTGAAGTGGCATTCATGATTAAAAGGCATAATGTCTGTGAATAAGCACAAAGTGCTTTGTCAATGATGAAAAGTTCTAGAGATAAGGAATGGGTAAGAAAGTAGCATATTGGGTACAGCTTCAACTATTGAAAAAGTACTTTATTGATTCTGAGTTAGTTCTGAATTCTGATGTAGGTCATGCAAAATTGGTGCCCTTTCCTGAGTTAATGGAATCGTCATTTCCCTTATGTCTGTGTTCTGTCTACTGCATATTAATTTATCTCTTAATCTGTGTTGAGTACTTGCTGTATGCAAGGCACTATGCTAGTTACTTATCTCCCCAAAATGAATAAAATACACATCTTCTTTCAAACAATCTACTGTCTGACTGAGGAAGATGGAATAGTAAATAGACAATTTCAATACAGGAAAATAAGCACTGTGATAGAAACAGGAAGCTCAATCCACCTTAGTGGTTCAAGTAAGACTCTGACTATCTGAATAAAGTAGGGTGTTGGCTGTGGAGTCTTGGATATAATTCTGTGAAAGCGCAGAGAGGCAAGAAATAACACGGCAGGTTAAGTGTGTTTTGAACAGAGAGTAATTGTGAGATAGTAGCTGGAGGTGAAGATGGGCTAGACAATGAAATAAATTTAGTTTTTATTCTGAAGGCATTGAGAAACCATTGAAGGATTATAAGGGTGAAGACTGTTGAAAAGTGTTCAAACCTTGTTTTATTCAAGGAGGGGCAAACAGTTGAAATGTTCAGAGGATATGTCATCAATTCCTCTGTAACTGGATCGTATCCCTCTCATTCATAAAACTTCATTGATTTTAAAGGATTCAGTGTGGATTAATTGGAGTGAGAGTTGTAATTTTTATGTAAGAGTTGTTTTTTTCAGAAAAACGGCTTGGCTGAAATTAACTTTATTTATACTAAAGTAAGTTCTTGGCAAAAGTTTGTTCTATGTTACATTTTGAAGAGATTTTTCCTTAAGATACGGTAGGCTTCACCTTATTGAAACCCATAGAACATTGTTCATTATATTTGTAGAACACTTCAATTTTCAGAGAGTTTCCATGTTTTCTTTTTTATGTAATCCTCAGATTCATCTTTGAGGTAATACTTTCATTTTACTTTTATTTTGTAATTTCAATGTAGAAATTGAGACAGAATTTTGAATGTTTCCCTCTTTAGGTCATGGAGCTCGGCACAGATCCTGGGCTAGAATTCAATACTGAGGTGGGAGAGATACAAAAAAATAAAAGACTACACAGATATAAATATCTTTGTAATAAGTGAAAAACTTGCAATTTTTCCATTCACTTGAGCTATATACTTACAAGGGTAAAAAAATGTTATACTTATTACACCCCATGAAATTGCAGTCTATTTTCACAGAACAGTTGAAAGTAATATCTATACAAATGGGTGCTATCATTTTTGAACAGTGTCCACAATTCTTGGGTCAGTAACTTTGAAGGTCTTTCTTCAGTCACTTACCAAAAAATTCCTTAATGTTCAAATACCCAAATACATGACTTCTATTAAATATGTTCTATATTTTTTAGTTTGAATGGAACAGTGTACCTATGAGTTTAAATAGCACCAGTCACTGAGTAACAGATAAATAGAATGATTTCCCTTTCTATGGAACCACGGGCTAACTGGTGAGCACATTTCTTTGACTTGTCTTAGAATTTGAACACATTCTAAGCTGACAGAAGCAAGATATGAATTAGAATTGGATTTATTACTCTAATGCACCATCAAATATAAGGTGCATTGTGGTACTAGTCGTGAGAAAGTGCTTATAGGTATAATCTTGTAAAACAATTGAAATATGTTGATAAATTTCAAGGGGAAAAGCATTCAATAATTCTCAATAGGAAACGTTCTCTTGAATGGCATGTGTAATTCTGACCACCATACCACGTGACTTTCTTCCAGTTAGCATGGCTGGTCAGGAAGGAGAATCATACAGTTACTCTAGTCACTGTGGGACTTGTATAGGAATACACGTCCAGAGAATATTTGCTCATCTGTGAATGAAGCGGAGGGGTTTTTATTTCTTCTTTGTAAGAGTGTAGCTGCACTTCCTGCCTTCTTGCTTCTGGGTTTCTAATGCTACAGTGAATCAGAAAAGGTGCAATGTAACAAATTGCCCGGCTCTTTTGTAGATTACCAGTGCTAGGGAAGTGGGGTTGAATTTGACAAAATGCTGGCTATCCTCTGATAAAGATGCAGTCAGAAGCCCATCTTCACTGTCCTGTTCTTTCTGATAGAAAAGTCAGAGTGGGGATGCTTTGGGATGGACATTTTTCACTTAATTCTTACCTACACTTGACCTTCTGAGGATATGCTTTATACAGAATGATGTTTGGTATTTTTGGTGCCCCTGTTTGTCTACTCCAAGAAAGACTGTAGCTTCTACTATTACAGCCTCTACCACCATCATCACCATAATTCTTATAGCCATGAAACGTTGCTTCCATGTCCAATATATGTACAGAACTCACATGATTACTGATCGCAAGGGGAAGAAAAGTTGGGTTAAAATGGAAATGAATCAGTCCGGGAATCCCCTAGAGGCAAGAGGTGGTCTGAAGGCACCATTAGATCTTTCCTAACCCTAAGATGAAGATGAAGGGAGAGAGCATAGTTAGAATATCAGTGATGGATCTTATTTAGAAGGGCAAGCTGCCTTTGGGGAATCGGACTAAATGGGCAGTCAGAAGAGATGATGGGGCCACTCGGTAGCTCAGACCCGAGGTGGTCACTTACTGTCCTGGGTTACATGTGACAGCACCTGCTGATGGCCCCACTAGTTTACATCTTCGTTTGGTTTCCTCCTTCTGGGTCTTAGTTTTCTACCTGTATGATATGATTGGTCAAAAATAATATGGGTGGGGAGGAGGTGGGAGGGAGGCTCCTGAGGGAAGGCATATACATACACATATTGCTGATTCACTTTGCTGTACAGCAGAAATTAACACAGCATTATAAAACAATTATATTACAATAAAAATAATATATAAGGTTCTTGATTAAAACTCTTGTCACTTTAAGTAACTTAAATGTGCATTATTTTTTTTAAACCCCATCCTTGAAAAGTAGAGAAGGAGGACAAAAAAAAAAGCAAATGTAGAAAAAGTATGGGAAGCCTATTGAGAATCTGTATTTTTGCTGTCCCCCTTGACTCCCCACTCCTGCAGCACAAGAAAGTACAGTATGGCTCACATTTTCATCAAAGTTCCATTAAACATACACTGAGCCTCAAAAACAGTGTTTGGAAGTCTCCAGGTCCATATGTGGAAGTCTACTTTTTGAAGATATTAAACAAAAATCTTTAAAAATTAACCTTTATGTTCTTTCGAAATATAGATCCTGCTCTTATTATGGGCTTCCCAGATGATGCTACTGTAAAGAATCCACCTGCCAATGTAGGAGATGCAAGAGAAGCAGGTTCGATCCCAGGGTCAGGAAGATCCCCTGGAGGAGGAAATGACAACCCACTCCAGTGTTCTTGCCAGAAAAATCCCATGGACAGAGGAGCCTAGTGTGCTACAGTCCGTGGGGTCTCAAAGAGTCAGACATGACTGAGCACACACCCTCTTATCATAAATTCTTTTTGGCTTATCCAACCTCAGAGTATATGCATCAGAACATGTGTTCTCAGGTCATCACTAGGGTGTTGTATAAGTGGGTCAAAGGGGCTCTGCAAGGGGCTTTCCACAGTTGACAATATTCACATCTGAAACCCAGGAACTGGTATTACTTAGCACATAGAGAATCTTAAGCTTAATTGTATAATGCAACTTATTTTGTGTCATTTCCAATTTTTCCAATGAAATTGAACCATTTTCATTAAAGCCCGTTATCTAAGTATTTGAAGCTGATGTTCAAAGTGTTCCATATCACCGATTCTAAGAGATGTGTCATATAGACTTGGGAAGCCAGAATTCCTTCTGTGTTTCGCATGGTGAGGTTCACACAGCTGGAGGGCTACGATTAGCAAACAGGAACAGTGCTTCACAGGCTTAGAAAGAACTATCCATTATATCAACGAGAAGGCTGTTGTCAGAACTAGATTTGCTTTTAAATTAAAAGCTTGTCCCGGGTTACACTGTCACTGATTTAATATGCTGGAAATTGAATTAAACTTTATACAAAGAGACGGTATCCAGGCCCGCAGCTGATGAAAAACAGGCCTGTATTACATTCTGCTCAAAGCAGAGATCCACCCTTTAACCTTTCCCAGCTGGTGATCATCTGGATCTTTAGGATCCTACAGATCTGTTGTGACACTGTGCAATTTTCAACCTCGTGGCAACATTTCAGATTTTTACATGAAAAATTTTTTCTTAAGCATCTATTTAAAAATTGTCTGAAGTATGTCAAACTGTTTTCTCCTTTTTATGATTCATAAGTAGACTGAATCAGTTCTACTTCTTTTGCTTAATATATGTACATGACCTGTTTTCATGTCAGGGGAATCTTTCTACACAAACAGAGCAGTGGGCAGTGTGTGGGTGGGTGAGGATTAGTCAATCAAAATCAGGCATATATAGAAAAAGTGGGATCTACAGTGAATATGAGTCTAAAAAGCCTTGAGATGACTTTGATTTGACTTCCCATCAAGTACATTATTTAAGAAGGATAAAGTCACCTTTCTGAACCCCTAGCCTCAGAGATTTCATCCGTGTAAATAGCAGGCTGATTTTTCTTTCTGCTGCCTAGATAATGATTATGAATAAAGATATCAGTTTTGAACTGAATTCTCTACTTTCCTGGTCTTTTTTCAGTAGCAGAGAGTCAATACTCAACACAAAGGCAGCCACTGTGGCAGTAACAGTAACAAAACGGTCCCTCATCACTTCCATCACTAGCTCATGGTATAATCACTGCATCAATGTAACAGTAACACGGAAGAAATGGTCCTTTATGAAAGCAAGGGAAAGGATTTGGAAAGGCTTCTTTCCTCTTGATAGAGTCTTCAGCTCATTACTTTACTGTTTTACTAAAGTGAAATTAAAAACAATCACTTTTTTAAATGTAGGTCAATTCTCAAAGACTCTCCAAAATGAGTTTTCGTACTTGGGTCTATTATTATCACATGAATTAGGAAGGATATCCCACCGGGTTTCAGATTTCCAGGGGATATTCTACTATTAAGAATGACAGTCACGGATATCCTATGGGATTTTCCTGATTTGATTGGTGATCACTGGGTTTGAAAATTTTGAGTTCTAAGGGATATAACACCATCCCAATGAAAGCCTAAATGTTAGTTGTGTTCCTACATCTGAAAAGTAAATCATTACGATTACTTAAGGATATGCTGATATCTGGGCCTCGCAGGTGGCGCAGTGGTAAAGAATCTGCCTGCCAGAGCAGGAGGTGCAAGAGACACGGGTTCGATCCCTGGGCTGGGGAGGTCTTTGGAGAAGGAAACAGCACCCCACTCCAGTGTTCCTGCCTGAGAATTTCCATGGACAAACGCGCCTGGCAGGCTAAAGTCCACGGGGTCCCAAGGAGTCAGATAATACTGAGCTGCTGAGCACACACAGGCTAATACCTATCTATATCATTTATATGTTGAATCTAAAATATGAAATGAATAAACTAACTTACAAAACAGAAACAGACTCACAGACATAGAAAACAGAATTACCAAAGGGGAAAGCGTAAAGGCATAAATTAGGGATTTGGCGTTAAAGATGCAAACTATATAAAAAATATTGGCATTAAAGATGCAAACTACTATATATAAAAAAATAAACAGGGACTTCCCTGGCAGTCTGGTGGTTAACACTTCACTTTCCAAGGCAGAGGGTGTGGGTTCAATCCTTGGACAGGAACCTAAGATGCCACATGCCCTACAGTCAAAAATGGAAACAAAACAGAAGCAATATTGTAACAAATTCAATAAAGACTTCAGAAAAAAAAGATAAACAAGATCCTCCTGTATAGCACAGGGAACTACATTAAATGTCCTGTAATAAACCATAAATGTATTTATACATATAACTGAATTATTTTGCTGTATACCAAAACTAACATAGCATTGTAAAGAAACTGTTTCAATAAAAACTGAATAAATAAAATAAGATTGGAATAAAATGAATGAGGGAGGAAACTTGAAGTTTTTATTAAGGAAGTACCTTCAAATTCTCTGGAAACTTATTCATCCTTTTCTCTGATCTGCTAATAGAAGTAGGGGGATGTTTTCAGTAAAATATGCATTGATTAGTTACAAGAAGGAAAATATAGCTACAAGAGAAATGAATGAAGATGGAGAATTTCATTCCATAATCAGAGGATGAATTTTTAATCCTTGGATTATAGGAGTGGGAAAATTTCACTGACCCAATATACAATATCACAGCAAAGCTTTACCAGCCAGGCCAAGCTTCCTTTAAATGAGTTTGTTCTAGGAGCCAAGAAGGCAAAAGCTCCAGGTGTGATATGTTTAGGTTTATGGGATCAACTTGAGACTGAGAGCACCAGCAGGGCCTGCAGTCTGAGCAACTTTGACCTGAGTCCTGGATTATTACACAGGTCAGAAGTCAGCCAGAAGTGAGCTCACAGAGGGCCAAGGCCTGGGCAGGTCTTTAGAACAGGGAACATATTAGGAACCTGGGAATCTAAGGACCAGAAACATACTTGTAATAGAAAAGGGAGGTGAGACTCTGAGGACAAGGTCATCACACAAACTAACCATAACAGCTGGGCTTCAAAGTATAAAACTGAAGGACATCCCATCAGTGGGTATCAGGGGTGGTGGATTGGGAGGTCAAGTTCTGGGCATCTCTCAGCAGCTTTTAGTCTGATGGAGGCTCTGCATCCACACAGGAGAGAGGAACCAAGGGAGGGATAAAGGAGATGAATCGGGAACCCAGCCAGGCAAGACCAGGTCCTAGCCAGGAGTTATCAGGGTATATTATATTCAGAAAATGATGGGGAAAGGCTTCTGAGGACCAAGCTCACTACGACCCATGAGGCCCACAGGCAGGCTACACCATGGGAAGAAATGTGATGATGGTCAGCCTGATTTCCTGCCTTACTGTTTGTCTTCCTAAATGAGCACTATAGCATCAACAATATGACAAAATATTGTCAATACCTGTGTTGTGGGATAAGCAATGAGAATGGCACCTTATAAAATGTATGTTTGTGTAGATGTGTGATCAGTTTCCTCATTTCCCTTTAAACAAAATAGCAAACGATGACCTTCGCAGAAAGTCTTCTTTTCCAAGTAATGGTTTTCTGATTTCCCTTTTGAACAACAGCTGGTGTTGCTAGGCTGTCATTTCTGTTGCCAGGGTTCCCTCACCCTCTCTAATGCCAGGATTGTTTCGTTCAGTGCTCTTAAGTGTTTCCTTGGAGAGTTACTAAGTTAACTTCTCTCAGTCTGCTGTATTAGTAGGTATGGTCACCTTGCCAGGCTCTAGACCTGCATGTCTTTCCAATATAGTAGCCATTACCTACTATTACCTACACATGACCGTCAAAACGTAGTTATTCCCAATAGAGGTATACTGTCAGTGTCAAATATCCAGGGAGTTTTGAGCACCTAGTGTGGAAAAAAAAAAGGATGATAACTGTCTCATTAAAAACCTTCATATGGATTACATGTTGAACTGATAACATTTTGGATATGTTGGGTTAAATAAAATATATTGCTAAAGTTAACTTCACTTGTTGCCTTTTTAAGTTTTTAAATGTGACCACAAGAAAATTACAGGCATGACCTACATTGTGTTTCTATTGGACAGAGCTGCTGTAGATGATGCTAGAGCTCATTCTTGCAGAGTGAGAAGATAATAAATCCAAAATATGAAGATGAGATTTTGCTAGAAGTTACCAGGAAAATTATTAGAATTTACAGAAGTTACTACCTGATGCAAAGATCTGAGTCATTGGAAAAGACCCTGATGCTGGGAAAGAGTGAGGGCAGGAGGAGAAGGGGGAAAAGAGGATGAGGTGGTTGGACATGAGTTTGAGCAAACTCTGGGAGATAGAGGAGGATAGAGGAGCCTGGCAGGCTGCAATCCGTGGGGTCACAAAGAGTCAGACATGACTTAGTGACTGAATAGCAACAACAGCCAGGGAAAGGACAGTGACTATTTTACCGCTGAGGCAGGTTGACTTAATGGGTTTTGCAAATAAGATTGCCTGCTGGTAAAAACTGGCTCTTTAGGAGATAAAGCCCCTAAAGTGGGTTCAGCCCCATACTTTTCCTTTCTTCCTGTCTTGTTTAAAGCCCAGCAACTTGCTGTTCTTCTTTGATATTTTAATAAATACTATTTGATGATGACAATAAGGACTAAATCTTTGTAAGTGCCATTGTAGTTAGATTGCCCAGAAAATTCATTCGGGTTTTTCATGACATCATATGGGAAAACTTGAACGAACTCTTTGGCCAACTCAACATCTTGCCGAGCACATCTATGCCTATTTACCACCGAGTCTTCTCATCAGCTTCTCAAGGTAGGAATTATGATCATTCCCATGTGAATATGAACCCACTAAGGTTCAGAAAAGCAGGGGATTTCCCCGAGGTCACACGGTTCCCCAGCAGCAAGTGGCTGTGCTCATGTTCTCAACTTCGGCTTCTGAATGCTTGTCCCTCCGTGTCTTACAAGATCAATCCAAGAGAATCACTTGGAGAAGCATTTCCTGACCTTTCAGACTGGCAACTATGCTGAAAACTGCAGTGAACTCAACTGTATTGTGACACCAGTGGGAATTAATCAATGGTGGGATTTTCCTCTGAGGTCAGATTTGAATCTTGACTTGACTGAGAACTCCTCAGCTACGAAGCAGTGGGTTGGGGATTACATCAGGTCATTTCCAAAATCCCTCCCAGCTTTATAATTCTGTGAAATCTGTTATCTAAATGGAGCATCTCAATGCTTTTTACACCTTATTAAATGTCCACATGGGGAACAATATGCATGTTTTACTAACATGGGCTGGGTTTTTGATTAACTACTCCTAGAATTGGTATTTCACACCAAACTTCAAACACAGAGACTGAGCACCTGTTTTATCCAAGACAGGTCACTTTCATTTGATACCTGCTGGTAAGATGCATGTTGTTTCCATTGGGAAATGAGTGACACTAAAGAATACTAAGCAGGCTCCAGTCCCATGTGAATAGTATGTAATTAACCTGTATTTTTATCCTCATTGTGCATGTAGTCATGCTTTGCATATGCCAGCATTCTACCCCACATATGTTCATAAATTATGAATTCAACTACAACCGCACAAGGCAAGCCCTGCTGTCAGTCAAATCTCTCTCTGAGACCAGCAAGATTTACATCTGTGTGACATAATTTCAAAATCAGCTCCTAAGATCTGTCTCAGAGGACCAACTCTGGCATATGCAAGTGCTCAAAAATTCACTCTCAAATGCACACAGTTCAAAATTTTCAGAATCAGACACAGCTAGTCTTTGAAAAAGCAATTCCAAATATTCATTTCTAAGTGTCAAAAAAATTCTCAAAATATGCCCCTCCACCCAAGTGGATATGACTTGCTTTGGAAGGGCTTGCCAACTGCAATCTGCTTGCTATTATTTGTATTATTTGGTGACATTCCACTAAAAATACATAATGTCATGTTTCTTTTTAGTTCAATGGCATCTTTGGAAAGCATAGTTTTTCCACAGAGACAAATTTTCAAGTATATTTCTAATATTCATGACATGAAGTAGGTTCTGACTTTTTTCTTCTTTAATCCCAAGTAGTATGTTCTAAGAAGCATGCATATCTATTGTTGTTTAGTTGCTAACTCATGTCTGACTCTTTGCAACCCCATGGACTGCAACCCGCCGGGCTCCTCTCATATCTCCCAGAGTTTGCTAAAACTCATGTCCATTGTGTCAGTGATGCCATCTAACCATATCATCCTCTGCTTCCCCCTTCTCCTCTTGCTCTCAGACTTTCCCAGCCTCAGGGTTTTTCCTACATCTATATATAAGTGTATAGATGCATATCTATGCTATATTTATTTTCCCCATGATTTTCCCCCACATATACTCCTAATCAAGAAAATAAAGTCTGTCACTGTTTCCATTGTTTCCTCATCTATGTGCCATGAAGTGATGGGACCAGATGCCATGATCTTAGATTTTGGATGTTGAGTTTTAAGCCAGGTTTTAACTCTCCTCTTTCACTTTCATCAAGAGACTCTAGTTCCTCTTAGCTTTCTGTCATAAGGGTGGTGTCATCTGCATATCTGGAGTTAATGATATTTCTCCCGGCAATCTTGATTCCAGCTTGTGCTTCATCCAGTCCAGCATTTTGCATGATGTACTCTGCATAGAAGTTAAATAAGCAGGGTGACAATATACAGCCTTGACGTACTCCTTTCCCAGTTTGGAACCAGTCCATTGTTCCATGTCCAGTTTTAACTGCTGCTTCTTGACCTGCACACAGATTTCTCAGGAGGCAGGTAAAGTGGTCTGGTATTCCCCTCTCTTTGAGAATTTTCCACAGTTTGTTATGATTCACACAGTCAAAGGCTTTAACGTAGTCAATGAAGCAGAAGTAGATGTTTTTCTAGAATTCTCTTGCTTTTTCTATGATCAAATGAATGTTGGCAATTTGATCTCTAGTACCTCTGCCTTTTCTAAATCCAGCTTCAACATCTGGAAGTTCACAGTTCATATACTGTTGAAGCATGGCTTGGGGAATTTTGAGCAATACTTTGCTAGCGTGTGAGATGAGTGCAATTATGTGGTAGTTTTAACATTCTTTGGTATTGCCTTCCTTTGAGATTGGAATAAACTGACTTTTTCCAGTCCTGTGGCCACTGCTGAGTTTTCCAAATTTAGTGCAGCAGTTTCACAGCATCATCTTAGGATCTGAAATGGCTCAGCTGGAATTCCATCACTTCCACTAGCTTTGTTCGTAGTGATGCTTCCTAAGGCCCACTTGACTTCACACTCCAGGATGTCTGGCTCTAGGTGAGTGATCACACCATTGTGGTTATCTGAGTCATTAAGATCTTTTTTGTATAGTTCTTCTATTTATGCTTGGCACCTTTTCTTAATATCTTCTGCTTCTGTTAGGTCCATACTCTTTCTGTCCTTTATTGTACCCATCTATGCATGAAATGTTCCCTTGGTGTCTTTAATTTTCCTGAAGAGATCTCTAGTCTTTCCCATTCTATTGTTTTCCTCTATTTCTTTGCATTGATCACTTAGGAAGCCTTTCTTAACTCTCCTTGCTATTCTTTGGAACTCTGCATTCAGATGGATATATCTTTCCTTTTCTCCTTTGCTTTTCACTTTAGTTTCTTGGGCTCCAAAATCACTGCAGATGGTGACTGCAGTCACGAAATTAAAAGACATTTGCTCCTTAGAAGAAAAGCTATGACCAACCTAGACAGCATATTAAAAAGCAGAGACATTACTTTGCCAACAAAGGTCTGTCTAGTCAAAGCTATGGTTTTTCCAGTATGGGTGTGAGAGTAGGACCATAAAGAAGGCTGAACACCAAATATTTAGTGCTTTCCAACTGTGGTGTTGGAGAAGACTGTTGAGAGTCCCTTGGACAGCAAGGAGATCAAACCAGTCAATCCTAAAGGAAATCAGTCCTGAATATTCATTTGAAGGACTGATGCTGAAGCTGAAGCTCCAATACTTTGGCCACCTGATGGGAAGAGCTGACTCATTAGAAAAGACCCTAATGCTGGGAAAGATTGAAGGCAGGAGAAGGGGACAACAGAGAATGAGATGGTGGATGGCATCACCAACTTGATGAACATGAGTTTTTACAAACTCCGGGAGGTGGTGAAGGCCAGGGAATCCTGGTATGCTGCAGTCCATGGGGTCGCAAAGAGTTGGACATGACTGGGCAATGGAACTGAACTGATACTCCTAGTCATGCAGTTATGTAGGTGAAGATATGCTGCAAAGAATAGACAAGATGTGATTAAACTGAGATAGTCTGGAGTGAAACTCCTTCATTCAATCATTCAATAAATATTTCTTAACCATTCACCCTGGGTAGGCTCCGGGCACCCCAAGATGAATGGAACACACTCCCTGACCTCAAGGAGTTCACTGTCTGACAAGAGTCTGTCTCAATTATACCTGTTTACACTTCAGAGTCATGCAGCATCAACAATGGCAGGAACAGGATTGTTGGGGAGAACTGTGTGGTGGGGAGATGGGGCACCTGTCCAGGAGATTCCATGAAGGAGTAACATTTGAAGGGAACTGTTAACTGAAACAATACATGCAACTTCTTCGGTGGGAATTTTTAGGACTTAAGCCCAGGAGGCAGCATCTCAAGTAACCTTGAGAAAACTACTCTGAAGAAGCAAGGGGAGGAGCCAGGATATATAGAAGCTTTGTTAACAAAGGACAGGTAATCTGAACATCAAGAAATTTTTGTTAATTAAAACCAGACATGTCAAACTAAGAATTTAATGCTTGCCTACCTATGGGAAGATGCAAGGGTCTGGGCTCACTGAAATCATTCCTTGGATATACAGCTCAGTTATTTGTGGCCAGTATCCTGTCTTCACATCCTGAGCTTCCCCCGTGGGGAATGGCTGCAGTCTGATGGCTGTTAGAGGGTAGGTGTTCTTCTCCTTCCTGAGTTCCCACAGGGCTCACTGGCTTACTTTGGAGGAATGCATTTGCTGATGGCTGTGACATCCTTGTTTACTGACATGGCAGGAAGTGTTCCATTTCTCAGAACCTGGGAGAGAGTTTCTAGCAGAAAGCAAAGAACGGACAAAGAAAGACATTTCATGCCCTGTTTGTAAAGAGCTGAAATGGAAAGCAGGAAGGGAAGAAAGTTAGTGGATGAGTTGTGAGGTTGGGGCTGAACTAGCTAGAGCCTTGGGTGTGTTCCTAAGGAATCTGAACTCTATTCTATTGGTGAACAGAGGCCCCAGGGACACATTTAGATATTAATACATATTTTCAAACAGGTACCTTTCAGTAGTGGGAAATATTGAGTCACAGTCTGAAAATAGTGGAGAAGGAAGTTGCCTGCACCCTTCAGAGGCAGGGAAAAGAAAATGTGAGCAAGGGGTGGACTTGAAAAATATCCAGAACTTTAAGATGCAATGGAATGAGTGAGTGAAATGAATGCACAGAAGGGCCTGACGAGTCTCACTAAAGATTCCGATAGTACTTAATGAGCTATCGGAAAAGGCATAAACATAAACAGAGTTAAATAAAGATGCTCTGTAATGTATGCTAGGCAATTAAAAAAGATTTACCAGAGTAAAGCTAAATACAGTATCCTGGATAATTAATGGGCCAGTGACAACTCAGTAATAACTACCCTGAACTTCTACAACAGTGCATTAACATATGTGCATGTCAGGAGGAGGGTTTGCTTTTACAATCAACACCCCACCCCTTAGCCGGGCTATTTCCCCACAGAAGTTAATTAGGGATTCCTGGTAATGGAGCCAGCTTGTAACCAGGAAGAGTTAATTTTAAATTTACACTGGATCTACTTCTGTGAATTTAACCCTTTTTTGTTATTATAAACATACATAATGGCCTGCTGCAGGGAGATAACCTAAGCCACTCTTCTGTGAAGGACTGTACAGAAGTGAAACTTACACATTCCCTAGCCTGAGGCTTGCCATTCTAGGGGACATTTGCAAGGACTGAATTGTCTTTTTACTTTGTTTCCTCACCCCTCAATCTCTGATCCATAAAAGAATCTGGCATTCTGACCCTGATAAGATGGTTGTTTTGAGGCACTAGCCTGCCATCTTCTCAGTCAGCTAGTTCCCTGATTAAAGTCTCTTCCTTGCCTCAAAACCTCATCTCTCATATTCATTGGCCTGTGGTGCAGCAATCATAGTAAGCTTGGACTCAATAACATGCTGACTAACCTCCAACTAAGATTAGCCATGATCAAAAAACTAAGATCATGGCATCCAGTCCCATCAATTCATGGCAAACAGATGCAGAAACAATCACTGCAGACTGTGACTGCAGCCATGAAATTAAAAGACACTTGCTCCTTGGAAGAAAAGCTATGACAAATCTACACAGCACATTAAAAAGCAGAGATATTCCTTTGCCAACAAAGGTCTGTCTAGTCAAAGCTATGGTTTTTTCAGTATGGATATGAGAGTAGGACCATAAAGGCTGAGCACCAAATATTTGGTGCTTTCCCACTGTGGTGTTGGAGAAGACTGTTGAGAGTCCCTTGGACAGCAAAGAGATCAAACTAGTCAATCCTAAAGGAAATCAGTCCTAAATATTCAATCGAAGGACTAATGCTGAAGCTGAAGCTCTAATACTTTGGGCACTTGATGAAACACTAACTCATTGGAAAAGGCTCTGATGTTGGGAAAGACTGAAGGCAGGAGGAGAAGGATGAGGATGAGATGGTTGGACGGCATCACTGATTCCATGGTCATGAATTTGAGCAAACTCCAGGAGATGGTGAAGGACAGGGAAGACTGGCATGCGACAGTCCATGCGGTCACAAAGAGTGAGACACCACTGAGCGACTGAAGAACAGCCTCCAAGTAGTGGCTGCTCGTCATTCTTGGGCTTCTGGTTGAGCCTAAAAGAAGTTTGATTGTAAATGTAAATTAATTTCTTCCTCTCCTTGACTCTCTAGGTTCTGGGTGCTATGTTAGCTTTCAGTGGGATTTCCCTTTCTTATTCTAGGAAATGAACTTCTATTCTATCTGTGGGTAGGTGTGTTGGAGAAGACTCTTAAGAGTCCTTTGGACTGCAAGGAAATCCAACCAGTTCATTCTGAAGGAGATCAACCGTGGGATTTCTTTGGAAGGAATGATGCTAAAGCTGAAACTCCAGTACTTTGGCCACCTCATGCGAAGAGCTGACTCATTGGAAAAGACTTTAATGCTGGGAGGGATTGGAGGCAGGAGAAGAAGGGGACGACCGAGGATGAGATGGCTGGATGCATCACTGACTCAATGAACGCGAGTCTGAGTGAACTCCGGGAGTTGGTGATGGACAGGGCGGCCTGGCGTGCTGTGATTCATGGGGTCGCAAAGAGTCGGACACAACTGAGCGACTGAACTGAACTGAATAAAAGAAAGCTAGATATCTGAATTAAAGAATGTAGCACTTTACTTGGTATGGGAGGATGCAAGAATTTGGGCTTCCTGAAATCATTCCTTTGATATGCACCTTAGCTATCTGAGGCCAGTATTCTGTGTTTTCACATCCTGAGTTCCCTCAGGGCTCACCAGCTCACCATCATCGCTGATGACTGACATCCTTTGCTTACCGATACAGCAGGAAATACTCCATTTCTCATTATTGTTAACTAAAATCCATAGTTTAGAATTTACTCTTTGTGTTGTAAATTTTATCAGTTCTGACAACTGTATAATGACTTGTATGCATTACTGCAATATGATACAGAATAGTTTTGTTAGGTAGTTAGAATAGGAAAAAGGAGTCCAGAATGGAGGTGGCTAAAAGACAAGGAAGGAAAAAGCCCACGAAAATAGAACAATGGAAGGTCCAAGGACTGGAGTGAGGACCTCGGGTAGAACAAACAGCACTCCTGGCTGACCTAATTTACATAGGGCAGGCCCAGGGGGAGGAGAAAAGACAGAAAAAGAGGAGCCAAAGGCCCGGGTCTTTCTCTCTCTCTCCTCTTCGAGTCTTTTGGGTCTTCATGCGCTCATGCCCTCAAGCCTCAAGGATGTATTTTCCTTTATTGTCTAAATAAAACTGAGCTGTACAGAGCTGTGACACTGGTCCGTCCAAGAGCTGTAACCCTGGTCCGTCGCTTCAAGTTTTTGTTGTGACGAGACAGAACCAAGGAAATTGCACTTTCCCCCGACAATTTACTGCCCTAAAAATCCCATGTTCCACCTATTTCTCCTTGTCTCCCCGCCAGCCCCGGCAACCACTGATCTTTTTACCATCTCCGTAGTTTTGCTTTTCCCAGAATGTCATGTTGTTGGAATCATAGGATATGCTGCCTCTCCAGACTGGCTTCTTACACTTAGTGCTGTGGATTTAGGGTTTCTCTGTATGTATTTGTGGCTTGATAATTCATTTCTACACTTTGTTCATCCATTCACCTACCGAAGGACATCTTGGTTGCTTCCAAGTTTTGACAATTATGAATGAAGCTGTCATAAACATTTGTGTTCAGGTTTTATGTAGATACAATAGTTTTCAACTCATTTGGGTAAATACCAAGGGGCACAATTGCTTTGTCTTATAGGAAGAATGGGCTTCTTCAGTGGCTCAGGCAGTAAAGAATCTGCCTGCAATGTGGGAGACCTGAGTTTGATCCCTGGATTGGGAAGATCCCCTGGAGGAGGGCCTGGCAACCCACTCCAGTATTCTTGCCTAAAGAATCCCATGGACAGAGAAGCCTGGTAGGTTACAGCCCATGGGGTCACAAAGAATCGGACATGACTGAGTGACTAAGCACATAGGAAGAATATGTTTAGTTTTATAAGAAACTAGCAAACTGCCTTCTAAAGTGTCTGTACCATTTTACATTCCCACACTTAATAACTTTTGAGCGTGCCAATGCCCATTGTTTGTTGTTGTTCAGTTGCTAAGTCATGTCTGGCTCTTTGCGACCACATGGACTGTAGCATGCCAGGCTTCCCTGTTCTTCACTATCACCCAGAGTTTGCTCAAAGTCGTCTCCACTGAGTCAGTGATGCCACTCAACCATCTTGTCCTCTGTCATCCCCTTCTCCTGCCTTCAATCTTCCCAGCTTCGGGGTCTTTTCCAGTAAGTCAGCTCTTTGCACCAGGTGGCCAAAGTATTGGAGCTTCAGCATCAATCCTTACAGTGAATATTCAGGGTTGATTTCCTTTAGCCTTGTTTGAGAGTACGGAATTAGTGAACCAGGGCACAAGATGCTTTTCTCAAAAGAGTTAAAATACCATGAACTTATTCAAGTTACAAGTTCTAAATTTAAAATTTTGGAGTGATTTTGCTGGTTGAGATCTAGGCTTTATAAAGTATAAATTGTATAATTATTCTTAAATCAGAAACGGGTAAAATAATAAAAATGTAAATTACTATAAAATATTAGTTGTTCCAGTGATATATTTGAGTAGTTTTATGAAATTATTATGCTGGCTACCTAGACATTGAGTTCTGGTACTAACTCGGGTGTCACACGGGTGTAAAAAAAACTATTGGAACAAAATCAGTCTTTTTAAAATGTAAATTTGAGATTAGTGATCTTCATGGATTTATAAAGTTGCTTGGTATTTTTTCCTTTAAAAATGTAATCATGGGATAAATAATGTCTATTCTTCAGAAAAAATGCACAGCACACATGCATAGCCTCACACACACACACGCACATACACAGCACCCCCACACACACACACACACAGCCCCTGTCCGCCCCACACACCTCTGAAATACTTTGGAGTTTTGCCAGAGACTTGAATCATTGCCCTGGGTAGTGGCGCCTGATTGACTCATGCCAGCTCAGCTTGGGCTTTGCTTCCAATGGACTTGAATGGAAATCATACACAGGTGAATAGCAATAAAGGCCTTGTCCAAACCTTTGTTTGGACTGTGATAGTATTAGCGAAGATTGAACTGAATTATGTTTGTAATTCTTAAAAACAGATAATGAATTAAAAATTTTGTTCTCATCTGTTGGACTAAAGGAACAAAAAAAGATGAGTGTGTTAACCCTTTTTAGCCTAAATTATGTAATCAAGTAATTTTGTTTCCTTTGTTCTATATAGAAATGATTTGAGTATCCATGTCAAATATCTTTACTTTCTGCATACGTATTCATTTCAATCCAAGCCCCCACATGTATCTCCATATTTCCAACTTTTTTGGTTTTAAAGTGTATGCAAATATTTGTGAAGCTGAAATTTTTACATGGTGTGAGACAACACTTCTAGTGAGGCTATCTGGCTGAGAAGGCCAGTAAAACTTTACTAATTTTATAAAATAGAATCCTTCATTCTTTCTGACTAAGACCCCTGCTTTGAAAGGAATCGAGATGTTTGCTTCTCTGTCATGAAGATAAATGTATGTCTGTTGATTGCAATAGGAGGATTCGTGAATGGGCAGTTTGTGGGCACTTCATTGCAGGATGGGGGAGATTAGCAAAGAAATGCTGAAGAATCACTTTTTCATGTGCTTGAAAGGAAGAACAAAGTTTTATCTGGTGAAGACACAAAAGCTCTAAAATTTACCAAATTATGATCAAGAAGGAGATAAATTAACAATAGGAAAAAAAAAAACACAGTTGACACGAACTCTGGTCTCCATGCTATGACTGGCAGCAAAGTGCCCTTTCTTCCCTATGGTATGTGTGTGTGAGAGAGAGAGAATGTGTATGTGTGTGGCTTAGTTGCTCAGTCCTGTCCAGCTCTTTGCAACTCCATGGACTGTAGCCCACCAAGCTCCTCTGTTTATGGGATTTCCCAGGCAAGAATACTGGAGTGGGTTGTCATTTTCTTCTCCAAGGGATCTTCCTGACTCAGGGATTGAACCTGGGTCTCCTGAGTGTCTCCTGCATTGCAGGCAGATTCTTTTACCACTGAGCCACTGGAAATGAATGAAATGCAAATTAACAAGTCACCATTCTAATAAAATACTTGGGTACATTGCTAATTTCTATATGGTCTGTTGTTTTACTTGTAAATTTACCCATGGATTGAAAAAGCCTATGATTCCAGGACATCCCCTTGTTGTGTGCCTGGCGAACTCCCCATTGAATTTTACAGTTGGCATCAGCCCAGTGGATGGAAGGGCTGGTCTTCTGCTGGGTCAGGACTGAGTCAGACCCCAGAGCATCTGCACCAGGTCTTCAGAACCCCAGCCTGAAAAGACATGGCATTATGTAAGCTTGCTCCCTTTGAGAATTTCCTGGGAGCAGTTACCCTCAGAGATAACCTGTGCCTTCTCTCCTGGACCCAGGATGGGCCTGGTCCTTCACAAGGACATACTTTTGTCCTGCTGGCTATGCTGCCAGTTCCCAGAAGCAGCCTCAGACCTGTCTTTGCATAATGCTCTCCTGCATTGTGAGTCCTACCAGGAAGGCCCCCTGGGGCTCCCTAGTGACAGCCAAGATTTATTACTCCAGGTGGTCCTATTCTCACTTTGGCTTGTGGAGTAGGGCATGAGCACAGGAGACACAATCTGCACCATTTTCTTAGATGCTAAGCCTATATCTTATACCTAACAGTTCTGACCGGACAAAACACATGACAATAGTAATCATAGCGTCTCATCATTTTTACCTGCTCGCACATCACGGTGAAGGCTTCCCAGGTGGCTCAGTGGATAAAGAATCTGCGCACAATACAGGAGACAGAGTTTCGACCCCTGGGTAGGGAAGATCCCCTGGAGGAGGGCATGGCAACCCATTCCAGTATTCTTGCCTGGAAAATCCCATGGACAGAGGAGCCTGGCGGCTACCAGAAAAGAGTCGGACACAACTGAAGCGACTGAGTATGCATACAAGTCACCATAAAGCCCATTCATTGAGAGCCATCCCTCCAAGCCTGCTTTCTTGCCTTTGCTACCTTTGTGAAACCAGCCATCTCATGTTTAAACTGTGCCCCACCTTCCTCCCCTCTCCCTCTCCCCAGCACTATAATCTTAACTTCAGCCGGACCCTCTGACTGAGCCCTGCCTGCCTTGGAATGCAGGGCCCACCCCTCCCTTCCTGGTCACTGTCTTCTCTCTAGATGTCCCTTCCCCTATGCTCCTCAGTTATTCCTCTGCTGCTATCACTGCCTGTCCCATCTCCCCCACTCTTCCTGGGAAGGGAGCAGAGTCTACATCTCAGTTCCTTCTCGCCAGATGCTGGGTCGCACAGAGCTGACTGTATCCCTCCCAAAGGTAGGTCACCAGGGGTTTTGATTGGTCCGATTGCCCAAGTTCCTTTCAGTATTTTTGTGAACACCAGGACTACTGTAAGATATGAAGCCCATGACTGTTAACAACAGTAGTAGTAATAGTGGTAGTGATATTGTATGAGTACGGTTTAACTTTCATCTTCATAGCATTTTTACAGCTAGTTGTATTTGTATTACGATTTTTCCACACTATCAGAGTAACTGCTGAGATCCAGGAGAGTTTTCAGCATCTGCGTAACTTGGAAATTTGACTGCCATTTTACTGTTTTTCTCCTCTGATTCATAGACACCATCTAAACCATTTTAAATATCCTTATTTTTAACTGGAAAGCCAGATCGAGGTTTCCACATGTTATACAAGATCCCTGTCATTTTCTTCGATAATAATTCATCTATCCCTGTTTGAAATATTGTGCTCAATAATTCATTAGACAAGGGATCTTTCTCCTAACATAAAAATTCTCATCAACCATTACCAAAAAGTGGCCAATAACCACTCTAAAAATGGGCAAAGAACATGTGTAGACAGTATATAGGGGGAAAAATGTTTTTAGCATAGAAAACTTGAACAATTTTACTTCCAGTGGAGGAAATTCACTTTTGTTTTCAAGCTCTGTTTGCATCTGCTTGATATCAAGGATCTGCCTTTGGTCTCTTGAAAGCAAATGTGGGACCTTGAAAATGGCTCAGGTTGTACATGTGTGAAGCAGACCCTTCTGTAGTCCTCATGTAGAAAAGTGAGATGCTTTTTCATTCCTTTGTGTATGTAGCTGATATTTTAATTTGGCTCATCAAATACCCAGGGGCTTCCTTGGTGGCTCAGTGGTAAAGAATTTGCTTGCAGTGCAGGAGACACAGGTTCTATCCCTGGGTCAGGAAGATCCCCTGGAGGAGGGCATGGCAACCCACTCCAGTATTCTTGCCTGGAAAAATCCCATGGACAAGAGGAGCCTGGCAGTCCATAAGGTCACAAAGAGTCAGACACAACTTAGGGACTAAACAACAATATAAAGTGCATGTTCTAGCTCCCTTCTAGTGAGCCTTATGTGAAAGAAACTAGAAAGCTTAAAAGAAAGTGAGGAGATGGGCAGGGACCAAGGAAGGGAAGATTTTCAATCCTTTCATGCAGCTAGAGAACCTGATTCTGCCAAAAAGTTGCATCTGTGATAATTTGGAATGATGATGTGAGCAAGGGAAGGCAATGGCTGTGTGCCAGAAAGTGTTTTGTTTTTCTGGGAAACTATAGAGATTGTGGTGCCTGGTCTTGTGGTCCTAACTGCTGAGCAGTGGGTGGTGGCGACACAGAGATGCTGGAAGTGATGTCTCAGATGTGGACAGTTGTCTTCCAGCTGATGCTCCTGACCATGGGGCATCCTGACCCTTCCTTGATGACTGCAGACATTCTTCACGTTGTCTAACACCTTGTAATAATCTTTCTCGTCTTAAACTGGCTGGAGTACAGTCAACAGATACATTTCAAAAGGAAAATTGTGTTTTGGGAACTAGATGGTAGAGGTGGAGGATGGAGCAGAGAACACAGGCATATATTAATAAATAAATAAACCAATCAATCAAAATCAAGAGGAGATCTGTAGAAAGATTTCATTAGATTTTCAGTTCAAGCTATTTCACTGCTGAAACATACTGTAAATTAAAGCTAAATTTGCATTTGAGTCTCCTCATTGGAATCTCATAAAATGTTATTTTCTAGACATTTATTTAGTGAAATAATGTATATCAATTAAGTGCTTCATCAAATTAACCTGCAATTACAGAATTCAGGCATACTTTGATGTTGATGATATATCTTTTCCTTGAAATGTATATACCCAAGTAACAGCTTCTTATTTTCAAAAAACCTTAATGGGAATCCTTTAAAAAATATAAAAGAAGATTCAGAGATGCAGTTTCTCAGGCTCAAGGAAATTTGATCCAGTTGGATAAACAGGTTAGAAACCCAATCATAACAATGCAGCATGAATTCCCCAGTGGCAGGTTGCATGGCGTGTGATGGGAACGCAGAGGAATGCAAGAAACTGGTTGGCAGACTCAGGATTTCTTTTCAACCATTCTGTAATGAGGCAAGAAGCATACCCTGAAAAGAAGTGTTAAAAGCTATGGATGCCCAGCACTTCAGCTTAGGTGTCTGAGCCTTAAAGCAGAGTTAGTGCTCCTCTGATGTGTCCCTCCTTACAGTTTTGCACATGGAAGCCTAAGCATTCTCTGTAAGTGGAACCCAGAGACAGAGAGGCTATGAAGCCAGCCTTGACTTTGCTTCAGCCAAGAATATTCATTCCCACTTCTTTGGAAAAAGATTTGGTCAAGTATCTCTTTGAGGCAAGCTTTAGCAGAGGTAATTAACTAGCTTCATTTTAAGAAGGTAACTTGCTCACTGTAAGCAAATCAGAGCAACTGACTTTTGAGTCTAATCTCAATGACTGTATATACTTTCAGGTCACTGAAATCTTATCAAATTGGAAAGAAAAGAAAAAAGCTAGTAATATGGTCTGGGAGGTTTTCTCTACTGACAAACCAAACATACAGCAATCCCTGATATTTTTGTTCTTTAAGTTTGAACTGTGCAAAAAAGAGATTACCAATTTCTCTTTTGGGAGAAGTTTTATGGTTAAAAAAAAAAAATCTCTCCATAAAAGGAATAGCACCATGGATCAAAATGGCCCCACATAGGACTCACACAGTGACATGATTGTTTAGGATGTTGAAACATGGGTGCTTGGCCATGAGGGTGGTTTAAGAACTGGGATTTGAGGGCAATGTACTCCAAACTTTTGTTTATAGGATCATTTCACATGTTGTGATGGACAAGGAACCCCTCATGAACCAACCCCAGGCATACTGGAAGCTTCTACAATCATCCTATATTCCAGTCATCTCACGAGATTATTGAATCAAAATAGGGAAATAATGACCCTGCAGTAATAAAAAATATTTTTCAGCAAAATCTTAAGAAAAAATGAATATCTGTTTTGAAAATGGAAATGTAACTCAAAGATCTCTTTTAAAGGAAAAAAATATATATATTTTTCTTCCTAGTTACAAGGCTGGTTACTCATATTATATTCTGAGAGCCCATATTGTGAGTCAAGAAAAGAATTTTCCAGGATAAAGAAGTCATGGCCTCAAGGGACTTCTCGCCTCTGGGTAAATTTCTATAAAATAATTCTCTCAAACCCTCTGGCAAGTCTGGTGCCAGAAGGCATAATGGCTGCTCCCTAGGGCTGCATGTCCACTTGATGTGAGATGGTGTTAAAGGACGGTGTCACTTTATGAACACTTCTCTTCACTGACTACAATGATGTGGCCTTGACTACGTGGAACCTGAGGCTTCCCTGGTGGCTCAGATGATAAAGAATCTGCCTGTAATGCAGAAGATCCAGGTTAGATCCCTGGGTCTGAAGATCCCCTGAAGAAGGGAAGGCACTACGGTATACTTGCCTGGAGAATTCCATGGACTGAGGAGCCTGGCAGGCTATACACTCCGTGGGGTCACAAAAATTCAGATACGACTGAGAGACTAACACTTTGACTTTCACTTTCATGTGGAGCTTAACCGGCTGCTGCTGCTGCTGCTAAGTCGCTTCAGTCGTGTCCGACTCTGTGCGACCCCATAAAGGGCAGCCCACCAGGCTCCTCCGTCCCTGGGATTCTCCAGGCAACCTTAACCTGCTGCTTGACTGCAAAATGTTCCTTAGATTGAGGACAAGGTGCTTGACCACTGGTCATCTGAGTAAGACTGGTTTTACTGGACCTCCCTGATGATCTGGTGGTTGGGAGTCCCCATGCCCGTGCAGGGAACGCGGGTTCCGTTCCTACTCTGGGAAGACCCCACGTGTCATGGGGCAACTGAGTCCGTGAGCTATAGCAATGAGCCCTAGCACTGCAACTACAGGGAACTGGAGCAGCCTGGGGCTCCCCGATCTCATGAACCTGGGGGACAACTCACTGTGGGTGTTTGAGGAAGCCCCCTGGAAGTACGGGAGGCTGGGGTCAGTGATGTGAAGACCATGTGAAGGGGGTCACTCCGGTCCTGCACACACTGTGCGTGCTCGCTGGTGTCAGCGCCCTGCTGGATGGGAGTCAGTGGTGCAGGTGACCAACCGGCACACTGCCACGGGGGCCCTGTGCCAGGAGGGACACGGCCCCAAAAGAGGCCGAGTTACCTGGAGTGGCACGAGTGGGAGTGGCACCTAGGCTGGGGGCTCCCAGTTTCTCTCTAGTTGCCTCACATGAGCCCATTGTACTGAGCCGCCGTTGGCCACGTCTGTGTATATTACCTCTGGGTGGTGTTTCTAGACTATAGTCCCCTGAGGCATGAATGCCCATATGACCAGACTCCCATCATCTGTGAGAATTTATGTAACTTGCGCTCTGTGTGTGTGTGTGTGTGTGTGTGAGTGTGTGCAGAACACACAGGCTGTTTGGCAGGGGCAGGTGAGGTTGTTTAGTTGCTAAGTCGTGTCTGACTATGCCACCCCATGGACTGCAGCATGCCAGGCCTCCCTGTCCCTCACCATGTCTCGGAGTTTGCCCAAGTTAAAGTTAAACCCTTGACAATCTGGATGCAGTGGGCTAATGTGTAGTTTCCTTTTGTTGCCCCTGTCAGTACCCTGGACCTTGATCCTCAAAGTTCAGTCCTTACCTGCTTGTTAGAGAAAGGTAGACTTTCAGGCCGTAAACCTAAAGGATTAGATTCAGAATTCACAGTTTAACAAGATCCGCAGGTGATGTGTATGCGTATTAAACTCCAGAAGCACTGCTTTTGAGATCCTCAAAAATGAAATAAAAGAAAACAAACAAAAACTGAAGGGCATTTATTTTTCCTGTTTAAAATCATTTCCCCAACATCCTTCTTCTTCTGAGCACATTCTAACAGGCCTTCTCTAAGTTTTTTGAACATAGTAGCAACATTTGTATAATCACCTTGCTACAGAGTGGAGCACACATCTTCTAATTACTTGTGTAACGGGAAATCCTTCCTTTTTCATCTTATCTTTTCTTTCAAGATTCAGCTCCTTTCGCCTTTCAAGATGAGAGTCTTCTTGCCTTGAAGCCTGGACCACTTCAGCTGCATCAGATGTCTCATTTCTGCTTCCTGTGAATGTGGTTGAGTTAAATAACTCATATGCTTGATTAGTATGCTTTTCAAAAGGATGTTTGTAAAAATTTCCCAGCGTCTTCCTAATATTAGTTGCAGGCTGAGTGCTGTTAATGCTTGGCTTCTGTGTGGCTTCAGGAAAGACATTCTAGAGAGAAAGTGATTCCATTTTTGCCTTGGCAGAACACGGCAGAGTGGGTTCATCCAGAAGCTAAAGCATGGGAACTAAGTGTATGATTGCCATGTCATGAGTCGGCAGTGTGACTGTCCAAGCAGCTGGGCATCCTCACGGACGGGCAGAGCATGGTGGCAGGGACTGAGAACACGACTTTAACAAGTGCTGGTAACTGTGCTTTGCATAAATGATCTTTCATTCTCATCACCCCTATGATATAAGCTGTCACTTGCTCATTTTATAAAGAGATAAGTTGAAGGCTTATCCAAGGTCATTTCATCAATAAGCAAAGTGAAACTTCTGATCCAGGAGTACCTGACTCTAGGGACATGTTACTAACCTCTGTGCTAGAACCTGCTGTCAGAAACTGGGGGTTCAGGCCATTCACTTCAAGGAGGTTAGTGGTAGTAGACAGCGCCTGCCACAGGAGGAGCCCTTGAGTGGGAAGATTCAAGGGTAAGATGGGAGGGCGTATGCAGTATGTTATCAGAACAGAAGTGTGGTAAGAGGAACAGGGAAGAGACGGAGGTCCAGGAAAAAGGCAGGTGTCCAATTCCCCAAACTGGGGTGCCCAGGTGTGCGACTTGAACTAGAGCCTTCGAAGATGGGTGAGGATGGCCGGAAATATCTGATCATCGGTCAGGCTTGGTCCTGCCTGGGTGAGGTTCAGCCTAAGGATGAGAAGTGACTCTGTGACCAGCCTGGTCCTTGGAAGGTACTCATGTTTGGACATGTTTGGGGGGTGGAGCACATTTGGGAGGGATGGAAGAGAGAAGTTCATGTTGCCTGAACAGAAAAAAAGAGCCTGTCTGCCTTGTTCCTTCCATTTCTTCAAATACATAGTCATAATAACAAGAATGGTTATCAGAAAATGGCCACAGATTTACAGAGAAGGAGAGGATGGGGTAGGCAAGAGATCCTTTAAAAGAATTATTTTTCCTTATTTTTGGTTGTACTGGGTTTTCATTGCTCTGCATGGGTTTTTCTCTAGTTGCAGTGAACTGGGGGTGCAGTGAACTCTCTTGGTGTGAGCGTTTCTCATTGCAGCGGCTTCTCTTGTTGAGGAGCACAGGCTCTAGGCACTCAGGCTTCAGTCTTTGGGCTGCAGGGGCTTAGTTGCTCCTTGCCATGTGGAATCTTCCCAGACCAGTGATTGAATTGCTGTCCCCTGCATTGGCAGACAGATTCTTGCCCACTGTGCCACCAGCAATGTCCAAGTTTTTTTTAAAGGATGAAGGATAAGTGCTAAGGTGAAGGTACAACTTACTAAACTCCCAGGTGGAGACCTGGGGGCACGTGTTTCACCTGCACAGAAGCAAGTGGATAAACAGGCTTCTAGGCACAAGGCAGGAACCTGCTCACGGACCCATACACACAGCTCCCATTCAATTCACCAAATTCCCTTCTATAGGACTAAATGTGTTATCCGTGGTGATATGGTTCAGTGGCTAGTGTAATGGATGAGGGTGAAAGAACAGTTCATGAATAGAGATCATGCGCTGAGGTACCTGGGTCTGTGACTAAGCAGAGTGACTGATTCTTGTAGCAGCTGATGCTGAAGATGACTGTATAATAAGTGAACACCCCAGGGCATAGGGTAACTGAGAATGTACTTAACTCGCCCAAGTTGTCAAAGTCTTGAATGAGATATTTTGATACATAATGGATGGTGTTTGCTCACCCAGCAACTGTCATCAATTAACAAGGAGAGATGGATAGAGGGAATTATGTTGCTCTTAATTTTGTCTGAATATTTAAGCACAAATAATGGAGATGAAGATTTATAAGAGATATTTTGACATTCTGGGAGAGGCAGCCACGTTAAAATTGTTGGAGCCTGTTCAGTTATGGATTGCTTGGAAAGTGAGAAAGTCCACAATAGCTGTAGAGACCTGAGACTCAGAAATTCAACTTTTTAGATGTTTTAGAAAATTTTTCCTCCCAGATAAATTTTTTTTCTCTTAAAATCAATTTAGAAAATAAGTTTATTCAATTACTAAATTTGAAAAGTGAAAGACTGTTGAAAACAACTGATTAGGGAAAAAATACTTTCCCCACACTGTTAAAATATATCAGTATCTATTATACAATAAAAATTTTGCCCAAATAAGAGCTGCCCAGATGAGCTGAACTGCCCAGATCAGTTTACCCAAATTCTAGCAGAGAAAGTCAGTGAACACTAGCTTGCTGCTAAGTCACTTCAGTCATGTCCGACTCTGTGCGACCCCATAGACGGCAGCCCACCAGGCTCCCCTGTCCCTGGGATTCTTCAGGCAAGAACACTGGGATGGGTTGCCATTTCCTTCTCCAATGCATGAAAGTGAAAATGAAGTCATTCAGTCATGTCCGACCTTCAGCGACCCCATGGACTGCCGCCTTCCAGGCTCCTCTGTCCATGGATTTTCCAGGCAAGAGTACTGGAGTGGGGTGCCATTGCCTTCTCCTAGCTTGGTGGGATGGCTATTTGGAATGGGACATTTCTCTGCCTTCTTTTAAAATTAGTTATATTTATTGAAAGATATTTCTGGAATTATGCAAAGCTATTTGTGTACATTTAGATAGATGACAATAGCCAGTTCGCACTCTGTGAAAGTAAAGTAAGATTTTAAAAGGTCAATACATTCACATGCAAAAAACTCCTTTCAGGTAAAGCCTATGAAAGGACAGACTAAAAGGAAGACAAAGACAGTTGAATTAATGTTATCTACACTTGTTCGTTCATTCATCCAGCAGAGTAGTCTTCTTGGTGGCAAAGAGGCAGTGGGGTGTAATGGAATATCACAGACCTGCATTCTGCTTTTGCACTGCCCTTCATCGGCCAGGGCCTGACTTGGAGGGAATTACAGTCTCTGAGCCTTACTTTCTTCATTTGTAAGTTGGGTAATTACATCTGTAACCTTGTCTCAGCAAGCTCTTGTACCAAATGAAGAAGCTTTGTGAAATCATCTCACTCCCTTTGTTAAAAGAGCATATATATATGTACCGCATTGAGCACTGCAGGTGGTTTATCGGAATTCTCACAAGCCAAGCCCTAATTAGCAGATGGAGAATACCAGCTATACAGAACTTTGAAGGCACGGAGCTAGTAGGTGGAGGAACTGCTATTTGGACCCTAGTGGCCGGGATCTTGAATGCTCTTTCTTTCTTTCAATTTTTACAATGTGCATAGTAAAAAAATACATTTTAGATTGTGACTCAGTACAAATAGCCATGATAAATACAGATATATATCTAATATCTATATATATATATGCATGTGTATCTACACGTATCTATATATGTATTCATGTAAATTAGAAATGAGAATTTCATGAAATGATGGTCACATTTACTTTGTGTGATGCAAACTGTATACACACATATGCATGGACTAGGATACATTATGTGTGTGTGTGTTGTTAGTTGCTCAGTTGTGTCGAACTCTTTGCCACCCCATGGACTGTAGCCCCCCAGCCTCTTCTGTCCATAGGATTTCCCAGGCAAGAATACTGAAGTGGATTGCCATTCCCTTCTCCAGGGGATCTTCCCAACTCAGGTATCAAATCCTACATTGCAGGTGCATTCTTTACTGTCTGAGCCACCAGGGAAGCCCCATTATAAATATGTGTGGAATAGAATATATCCTTTTTTAGGATGATAATGAAGTACTTAATTGATTATGCAAATCAATTGTGATACACAATTTCAAAAACACTAATCTAAATCTCATGCTCTCTCTTACATTATGATGCTTCTGTATTCGATAAAAGTTGTTACATAGTAGCTAGCAATAAATATTTGTTTAGTATTTTGTGAATAATGAGTAGGAATAATGAAATTTGCAAATCCTCCAAAAACCTTATCTGAACGAACAGCTTCAGTCTTTCTCTACCTGTAATGTGAACTGTTCTCCTTCAGTTGAGAACAAGCAGCACTATCTGATGACAGCATGACTTTCTGTGGCCGCCATGTGTAAAAGAGCTGGTGAGGGGAAGCCAAGGGCCGTTGAGTTGTCAAAGAACGGGAATGAAGCCACAGCTGAGGTTTGCCATGGATCCCATTATGCTCACAGCATCAGCTTTAGATTTGGGGGGGACTCTTTTGCAACCTTAGAGTCAAGGTGAAGGAAATGTGCTGGTTGAGCCAGACAAGGGATCTGGGCACACTCTCCTTGGATACCTCCCTGATGCCAGGCCTGCTGGGCAGGGCTACTCATGCACTTCCTGTCTGTTGTCTGCTCATTCCCACCTGTCTTAAGAGATGGGAAGCCTCCTCAAAGAAGAGATTGGATATAAATCTTTTTTTTTGGTCTATATTTTTCTCTCAACATGCTCAAGAGTTTGCTTTTACTGCAAACAAGTCACAGTGTGATTACATACTTATTTTAGAGTTGGGGCATAATTATTGGATATGCCTGGAGTGGGTAGATAATTGGTTTGGGAGTGGAAGATGTTCCTTCCTTCCTTCAGACAGAACAATCTAAAATTTCTGAGTATTCATTGGCCCATCCCTTCAGATTGGAGATGAATGACTTACCCATCAAGGATTTCCTCTGGTTAACTACTGGTCTAAGGCTTTCTGTAAACATGTGCCTTTAAAATAAAGACCATAAGTTTTAATTTTCTTTCTCACAGGAGCAAAGTGTTATGTGTTTAAGCATTTTGAGCAAGTGGGTAGTATTTGGGTAGTATGTTTAATATAAAAGTCATGCTTCTAAGAATAGTCTAAAAGCCTATGCTGGGCATCTTATCAGAAAGTTTGCTACTTAATAATAACTGGAATAATTCACATCCATAGGTCTTCATGACTTTTGTTCCCTGATATTAAATGGATTGCGGTTTTTCCTTTTAGTGGGTAAATCCAGTGTGTTTTAACAAATTAATTGTGTTTCTTTAATTAGAGATGAAGGCTTTACAATGGTAGTTATATGAAGAAATGAGAAAGCCTATTAAATCCTTTCAGCTAAAGTTTAAACAATTCGAGCTCCTAAAATAGTTTTAAACAATACTCTTGGGCTTCTCCTGTGTGTTACAGTTATAAGTGGCCTTAAACACAGAAGAAAAGATGAAGCTAGACATTTCTGAGAACTATGGTGTTTAAATCCTGGAGCTGAACTTACCATGAGAACATTTTATTTAGAGATCTTTAACACTAGATTCTCATGTCAATTCCTGGAAAGATATCCAGAGAATCTGCTAGAATTTATCTAACGTCAAAAGAAATTTGGTGACATTGGGTGGTGAATAGGCAAAGAGAGAAAGGAGAAGAAGAAGAGAAACAAGAGAATTTCTGGAATTCCTTCCATGCTTCTTAACCTCTGTCAAGGCATCTTAAATTTTTCCTTTAAGGTGATGATGTCAATCATCCATTGTTATCCAATCAAATTATATTTTGAGTACCTACTCCGATGAAGGTGTCAATTAAGTTAAAGAGAAATCAGAAAAATAACAGGTTTTCTCAAGTCCTTTAATGGATTATGATGGAATTAGAAGCAGAAAATATTTTTTTTAAAAAAAAAAAAACAAAAATCTGACTACAAATGGTAACAGGCACAGACACTTCACAGAAAACTGTAGAAAAGTGAAGACTCAACCTAGAATGAAAGAATAGTTTGGATACAGTGTTAATAATGTCTAGTGTGAGGGCACACATAATGGTTTTATTTGTATTAAGAAGTAGTGGCTGATTTTGCGTGTTTAATATATAATCGGGTCTTCCCTTGCGGTTCAGATGGCAAAGAATCTGCCTGCAACGTGGGAGACCTGGGTTCCATCCCTGGGTCGAGAAGATCCCCTGCAGGAAGGAATGGCTACCCATTCTGTTCTCAGCCTCAGAGTTGGACACGACTGAGCAATTGAACATATGCTGCAGCCAGCAATTCATGTGCTGCAGGTTAGACTGGTGTGGCTAAACAATAAATATTAACTAATAATAGTATTTCACCCATTCCTGTGACTGCTTTTGAAATTGACCCCTCATGCTGTCTACCCCCAGCCCTCTCACTTCCTTCTTCCCTTTAAGGCTCAAAGACATCCCATTTTGTCCATGAAGTTGCTTTTCATACTGCAGGCGAAATATACTGATTCCTCATTTTTCTGAACAGATTATATTTAAAGTCGCTGGTACCAAAATTACCATGACATTTTAACAATGTAATTTTCCTATAAGGATTATTCGCTTTTGTGTTTGAGATCTATCTGAGAACTGTGCCCCTTTACCCAGCAATATTTGGCACAATTTGGGGCTCGTATAGAGCATTCAGACTTCCAGGTGCCTCAGTGGTAAAGAATCTGCCTGCAGTGCAGGAGACTCAGGTTCTATCCCTGGGTCAGGAAGATCCTCTGGAGTAGGAAGTGGCAACCCACTCCAATATTCTTGCCTGAGAAACCCC
This sequence comes from Oryx dammah, assembly GCF_014754425.2. Lineage (NCBI taxonomy): Eukaryota > Metazoa > Chordata > Mammalia > Artiodactyla > Bovidae > Oryx > Oryx dammah. The sequence goes on from NW_024070203.1 coordinate 34,747,697, forward strand.
ATGGACAAAGGAGCCTGGAGGGGCTACAGTCGAGGGGATCACAAAGGATTTGGACACAACTTAGGGACTAAACAATAACAGCAGCAAGACAGTGTTCAGTAACGGTTTCATCGGCTGATGGATTATATAAAATGTGAGGGGGCATCTGCAGCTCTTTAGAATGATCATGATGTTTTAGCAACTGTTCAGTTAGTTGTGATAGATAGGCACTTTGACTTAAGATGCTGTGTTTGCTGTTTAAGAACCTAGAACACATTTAGTCTGGATTTTAAAAACAAACACTTTTAATTACATGTATGCCCGTGAAGGCATATTTGCCTTGTGAAGTCCTTAAGAACAGGGCCATCTATTTATATATTTTCATCCCATAAACCTTGTCAGCTGTAGATCAGGATGCCTTCCGTTTGGCTGATGGGTCCACTCCAATGGTCTGGTGGAGTTTTTATAGTTTCATTATTGGAAGCAGGTCTATTTGTGAAAGAAAGATGTTGTCACTAATTTAGATTTTGGGGGGACAGAGTTTTAGGCTTAGTTGGTAATATATAGATATTATCTTAGGTTTATTTTTATTGTCTGGGTAAGCTATGAAATAAAGCTGATGTTTTGGGAATGTGAACAATGGAAGCACATTGTAACCTGAGCCACCACAAGCATGAAATGTGATCTAAGGTGACAGTGTTTTTGATGTGCCTCTTATGTTCTGCAAAGTGATTTGATTTCGAGTGGTCCAGGAGTCTGGAATATGCATTCTTCACTTGCTCTGAAAACAGAAGTGAAATTCCCGAGGAAAAGCCAGACTTCTCCTGCTGCTGCTGCTAAATCGCTTCAGTTGTGTCTGACTCTGTGTGACTCCATAGACGGCAGCCCACCAGGCTCCCCCGTCCCTGGGATTCTCCAGGCAAGAACACTGGAGTGGGTTGCCATTTCCTTCTCCAATGCATGAAAGTGAAAAGTGAAAGTGAAATCGCTCAGTCGTGTCCGACTCTTAGTGACCCCATGGACTGCAGCCTACCAGGCTCCTCTGTCCATGGGATTTTCCAGGCAAGAGTACCGAAGTGGGTTGCCATTACCTTCTCCAGACTTCCCCTGGGAGCCCTCCTAAACTACCTCTGTAACTTAGCAAAGTTCCCTGGTGACTCAGCTGATTCACTTTGTTAGCAGAAACTAACACAACCCTCGTAAAGCAATTATACTCCAATAATAAAATAAATTTTAAAAAGATAATGTAAAGCAGGATTAAAATAAATTTTCTCTTTTGTTTGGGTTGAGAACCTCAAATATCCTCAGTGATGGTCTTTGCTTTTTAGTTTCTAAAGGAGAGAGACTTTAGGGAAAGATAGGATATGGCAGTGTGGTGCTGACTAGGGGAAGAAGGCCAACACTTCGCATGTGCCTCTGGGCTAGAAGTTGTTACACGTTTAGAGAGAATCATTGCAGAGAAGGAGAAGCCGCTATATTCCACACAACCAAATGCTATCTTGGAAAATAACCCGAAGCACTTTCCCAAAGTCAAGGTCAAGACAATTTGATAGGTGCTAGCATTAAATATATTCACGAGTATCATTAAAATGGGTTCTAGGCATCTTTAAATCCAAACATCTATTTTTCAGCGTATGTCCCAGTGAATGTGGAACAGATATATAAGAAAATCAATTTACATCTGTTTCATTTTATATCTTACAGCTTCAATTAACATCTGTTTTCATTAGAAGAGACAAGCTTTATTTGGAAAAAAAAAAATCTGATCATAAAATAACCAAACACAGCACCCCATCCGATTGCTTAAAATCCCGTAAGTAGGAGTTTGGAGAAGTTGGCTAGACCAGCTTCAAGCATGAGCAGAAAACACTGAAAGAGAGGCATTTCTCCTCGATTTTTAAAGACCTGGAGGGAAGAGATCTAATACCCTCTTTTTTCTTTTAATTATGAGGAACATCCTGTTTTATGCTGAAGCTCATGATTCAGATTTAATTTTCATGCTTTATGGAGTCTCTAGACTCTTCAATGACAAACTGAATTATTTCCAGAACATCAAGAGAAGGATGTATGACTTTGGCAAGTCCTGGATGTGGTGATGCAGGATGGAGGGGCTTTGCCTATTGTTGTGAAACTTCTGTTCTGAAGAGGCGGGAGGCAGGAGACTGCTTGTCCCTTCCTCATTCTTCTCAACCTGTGCACTTGGCTAGAACTGTGGTCTTTCCTAGAGCATTGACATCTAGACTTTGGAAGAATCTCTGAAACATGCGATGGCAGGTCGACAGATGACCAGTGGTGGGCAAGAAGTAAAACCACAAATTCTTCAGGCTTTGGTACTTTGCTCCTATCTTGTTTATTCTATAATTCCATAATTATGAAGTTGTGGCATAAATATGAAGCTGTGCCCAAAGAGGGGACTATAACCAGATGAATGACATAAACCAGGAAAATTAAAGCCATTATATCTGTGAACAAAGACTTTTGACCTTTGTGGAGTCCTAGCTGTGATTGACTCTGGAGGACAGGGCTGTAGGGGGAAGGGACAAGGGTTGGGACTTCTGGTGGCCTTGGGTTCTCATTCCTCATTTCTCTAACCTACTGAAAAGCGGGGAGGGACATTACAGGCGCACTGGTCCGTGTAACATTAGTTACGTGCATTAGTGCACAAACACTGGTTTCTCAGTGCACAAACACTGGTTTCTTAGTACACAAACACCTGGTTTCTTAAATACAAGAGCTCTGATGTATGTATTTTAAAAGGTTTGGGTTTGAGAAGAAAATATTTCACAGAGGCACATAGCTTCTTTTTCTTAAGAATGACCAGAGCTTAGCTTTACCAGGGACTGAGGATCTCTGTCTCTCTGGTGAGAAGAGTGTCTCATGTTTAGTCCTGGAATGTAATGTGACACTTTCTCATTTAAGTCATAGTGAAATCACCAGGTCAAATAATGTAAAATATATGACAGAGTGAAATTCTTAAATTCTGTCTTGTACCACCCCTAACCCTGCCCCAACAAACCATACTGAATTCTATCCACTTTAATTATCTAGAGGATTATATATATATGGGCTTCCCTCATAGCTCAGTTGGTAAAGAATCTGCCTGCAACGCAAGGGACTCCAGTTCGATTCCTGGGTCAGGAATACCTACTGGAGAAGGGACAGGCTACACACTCCAGTATTCTTGGGCTTCCCTGGTGGTTCAGCTGATAAAGAATCCATCTGCAATGGGGGATACCTGGGTTCAGTCCCTGAGTTGGGAAGATCCCCTGGAGAAGGGAAAGACTCCCCACTCCAGTATTCTGGCCTGGAGAATTCCATGGACTGTTTAGTCCATGATGCCTCAAGGAGGGCACGACTAAGCAACTTTCACCTTCAGAAGATTATAATTTATAATCTGTCTTTGAAATAATGAAATTTTTTTCTTTATTTCTTTTCACAATCAAAACCCAAACCTAGACCCATGAAGTGGCCAATTAGCTTAAGGGAAAATTAAAATTATGTGCAGCTACATTAAAGTTGGTGATTTAGTTCTCAAAGCTGAGTTATGCATCGCCTTGGCTTTGACCTAGAAAAGAGTCCTTAGCAGTGAATGGGCTTTCCTGCTCAGAGATTTTTCTTACCTATTATTAACGCTTAAATTCTTGAGAATGCAGGTAATGTTGGAAACATAAGTACAAATAAGATGAATACTCCATGGCTTAACTAGATGGCAGTCAAAAAACACTGGTCAGGAATCTCTTTAACTTTTTTCCCCCCTAAGACAGAGTCCTATTTAGCTTTTGCTGAGAACAAGTTCATAATTAAATTAGTTGGATAATAGGCTGTGTCCCTTGTCTTGGATCTCAGTTCAGTTCAGTTCAGGTCAGTCGCTCAGTTGTGTCCGACTCTTTGCGACCCCATGAATCGCAGCACACCAGGCCTTCCTGTCCATCACCAACTCCCGGAGTTCACTCAGACTCACGTCCATCGAGTCAGTGATGCCATCCAGACATCTCATCCTCTGTCGTCCCCTTCTCCTCCTGCCCCCAATCTCTCCCAGCATCAGGGTCTTTTTGAATGATCCAACTCTTTGCATGAGGTAGCCAAAGTATTGGAGTTTCAGCTTTAGCATCAGTCCTTCCAAAGAACACCCAGGACTGATCTCCTTCAGAATGGACTGGTTGGATCTCCTTGCGGACTCTCAAGAGTCTTCTCCAACACCACAGTTCAAAAGCATCAATTCTTTGGCGCTCAGCTTTCTTCACAGTCCAACTCTCACATCCATACATGACCACTGGAAAACATACACTTGACTAGACGGACCTTTGTTGGCAAAGTAATGTCTCTGTTTTTTAATATGCTATCTAGGTTGGTCATAACTTTCCTTCCAAGGAGTAAACATCTTTTAATTTCATGGCTGCAATTACCATCTGTAGTGATTTTAGAGCCCCCCAAAATAAAGTCTGACTCTGTTTCCACTGTTTCCCCATCTATTTCCCATGAAGTGATGGGACCAGATGCCATGATCTTCGTTTTCTGAATGTTGAGCTTTAAGCCAACTTTTTCACTCTCCTCTTTCACTTTCATCAAGAGGCTTTTTAGTTTCTCTTCACTTTCTGCCATAAGGGTGGTATTATTTGCATATCTGAGGTTATTGATATTTCTCCCGGCAATCTTGATTCCAGCTTGTGCTTCCTCCAGCCCAGCGTTTCTCATGACGTACTCTGCATATCAGTTAAACAAGTAGGGTGACAATACACAGCCTTGATGTACTCCTTCTCCTATTTGGAACCAGTCTGTTGTTCCATGTCCAGTCCTAACTGTTGCTTCCTGACCTGCATATATGTTTCTCAAGAAGCAGGTCAGGTGGTCTGGTATTCCCATCTCTTTCAGAATTTCCCACAGTTTATTGTGATCCACACAGTCAAAGGCTTTGGCATAATCAATAAAGCAGAAATAGATATTTTTCTGGAACTCTCTTGCTTTCTCGATGATACAACAGATATTGGCAACTTGATCTCTGGTTCCTCTGCCTTTTCTAAAGCAAGCTTGAACATCTGGAAGTTCATGGTTCATGTATTACTGAAGCCTGGCTTGGAGAATTTTTAGCATTACTTTACTAGTGTGTGAGATGAGTGAAATTGTGCAGTAGTTGGAGCATTCTTTGGCATTGCCTTTCTTTGGGACTGGAAAGAAAACTGACCTTTTCAAGTCCTGTGGCCACTGCTGAGTTTTCCAAATTTGCTGGCATATTGAGTGCAGCACTTTCACAGCATCATCTTTTAAGACTTGAAATAGCTCAACTGGATTCCATCACCTCCACTAGCTTTGTTTGTAGTGATGCTTCCTAAGGCCTACTTGATTTCACATTCCAGGATGTCTGGCTCTAGGTGAGTGGTTACACCATCATGATTATCTGGGTCATGAATATCTTTTTTGTACAGTTCTCCTGTGTATTCTTGCCACCTCTTCTTAATATCTTCTGCTTCTGTTAGGTGTATACCATTTCTGTCCTTTATCGAGCCCATCTTTGCATGAAATGTTCCCTTGATATCTCTAATTTTCTTGAAGAGATCTCTAGTCCTTCCCATTCTGTTGTTTTCCTCTATTTCTTTGCATTGATCTCTGAGGAAGGCTTTCTTATCTCTCCTTGCTCTTCTTTGGAACTCTGCATTCAGATGCTCGTATCTTTCCTTTTCTCCTCTGCTTTTCATTTCTCTTCTTTTCACAGCTATTTGTAAGGCCTCCTCAGACAGCCATTTTGCTTTTGTTTGCTGGCTGTGTCTACACCATCCAAGTTTCTGTGATGTCATGCTGACCCATCCGAATATTCTTAATTGTCCACTAGATCGTCTCACTAATTTGTCGCCTTTGCTTGCTTCAGTCAGCTAGTTCTCATTTTCAATTGAACTCCTTAGATTAAGGGCCAGTGAGGAAGGAAATTACAGTCCTGTCGTAAAGAGCTGCCCTGAGCATGCGAAGCAGGGGGAAAGGCAGGGTCCAGAGTCCAGGACAGGGTCACAGAGATGATGCATTTGGCCAGCATCATACACACAAAGAGGGAGAAGGGAGAAAGGAAGAAAAGAAGTGGGTCTGGAGGGGGCGATGGGGAGCCTTTGGAATGGAGACAGAGTTTAAATTTAGACATTACGTAATGTTGCTCAGGGTTTCTCTCGGCGACGTGGGGATTGGTTTTGATAGCTAACAGGATAATCATTCTCCTCTTGGTCACCAGCTGAAAAGAGCATTTCAGAAGCTGCCACAGGCTCTGCCTTTTGGAGTATTTATAGTTTAGCTGAGGCCATTGTGGGGCAGAAGCCAGCACCCTGGAACTAGGAGAGAGCTGGCTGTTGCATTTGAGCCTAGTTCTTTGCAACCTACTGCAGAAGCAGGGCTGTCTTTGGGGCAATTCATAAGCACCTTGCATAGCAGCATGCGGTGCTGGGTCCAAGGAGGCTTGTTTATCAAAACCCACGCTGGCTATTTACTGGCAATAATCTGACACAAGGGGAAACCACATTGATCTGCTATCTGTCAAGGAAATGCCTGCCTTCCAACTGTACATCATGGTGTACCAGTCAGACCCTGCCCCGTGAACTTGGAGATTTAGCCCTAGCACTGACCATTCCACTTCTGGCTGTATATTCCTGGATTGCCCCCATAAAGCCTCCGTCTTTTCAATATGACCTCAATTATGCTGTACAGCTCTAAGATGATTGAAACACTCATGGGTTACTCACTAATTATCATTGATGATATACCTGAGTCTTAAAATTAATCAGAACAGTAGTTTTATCATAAAGCACATTTTGCAACTGTGGAACTGCAAACCGTGCTTTTCAAGCACTTTGGGTAACTGGAACTGCAAGCCGCGTTTTTCTGCCATTTCCTTCCCTTCTTGTTTTGGTTCAGTTTACATGCAAATCTGTGCTTATAAGTTAAACACAGCAGATTTATTGCAGAGTGATGCTGGTATGTTTTCGTATACTGTACGAGTTGCTGAATGAGGAAGTGGGAGGGAGGAAGTTGTTAATAGAGGGTTAGATTTAGCTATTCCAGACTACATAGATAAAATAGAACTGTAGCAACCAGCAGTTATGGGGTGCACTTTGTGAAGATATCAGTCATATTTAGCAAGGCATGTGGGATCCTCCCTAACTCTCCCATTCCTCAACTCAAAATCCCCCACCCCTACCAGGGCCCCCAGCCCATGCCTAACCAACCATCTCTATTTTCATCAGCAGACCCTGTGTCTTCACAGCACTGAGGCTGAGCCCTCTGTCCACACCCGCTCTGTGCTCTGTCCCTCTCTCCTTTTTCCTGCTCAGCAAACTCCTCTTTAGCCAGGAAACCTTAGCTACCAGACAACTAAATGTTTTTTCTTCTGGACTTGCACAGCTCATCATAAGTACCTCTCATGTAAGTGTATCACATGTCACAGCTGCCTGTGAGGTTCTGTACTCCCATCAACTGTGAGGCCCATGGCAAGAGGATGGTGTCTTTTTCAGAGACACCTCCCCACCCCCCTCGGTGTTTGGTGCACAATAGGTGCCAAAGGGCATCGTTTGAAAGAACAAAGGAGCAGACGGATGAAGAGAGAATGAATAAATGCACTTGTCTGAGTTTGTGTCAGTGAGTAAGATAGTTAATATTTCCCTCTCCATTCCATTTCAGCTCTCTAAGGAACAAGTGATTGGCCAAGGTATAACAGCTTGAAAATAACAGTGTTTGATTAGTAATTACTAGACTTGCATTCAGTATTTAAAGAAAGTTTAATAATAGTAATGCAGTGCTTTTTGTCTGTGCGAGACTGTCTTTTCTTTTTTTATTGTCTCTCAGGCTCTGGAAGTACACACCCAAATCCAATCAGATTGCCTATGAAGACCCACCTCAGTCACCAGCATATTCATATTTGATATTTTGTGTATCTAGAATTGACAGCTACATTTCTAGTTTGCAAAGTAAAATTCACAAGTATATTGAGAAGACAAAGTCTGGCTTGAAAAATTATCTGGACCGATACTAGATTGGACTGAAAAAGAAGCTGAGATGGAGGGGAAATGGGAGGATGTGAGGTGAATTTCTACATCTGCTTCCTCTGAAGCAAAAGACCCACTGCCAACTATGCTGCGAACCCCGGTCCCTCTTTTTCGTGTGCACAGCAGCACCACACAGCAACCAGGGAGTAGGCCTCACAGAAATGCAGGCATTCTACTGTCTTTTCAAGCACAGACATCTAGCCCTATGGCAAAGATAGCTAGTTATCATTTAGAGTGCACTTAAAAACCATATCGATAGTTTCTCATAAGTACAAAACTAATACATGTTTCTTGTAAAAATTTAGACCAGTATAAAAAAGGAAAATTTAAATCACTCTGCCCTCCACTCACTTTCAGTATTTCTGTGTATTTTTGTTGAACTGCAAAGACAGTTTGATCCATCTGTAGAATTGGAAAAAGTGAAAGTGTTAGTCACTCAGTCATGTCTTGACTTTGCGACCCCATGGACTGGAGCCCACCAGACTCCTTTGTCATGGGATTCTCCAGGTATGAATAGTGGAGAAGGCTGCCATACTCTCCTCCAAGGGATCGCCCCAACCCAGGGATGGAACCCAGGTTTCCTGCATTGCAGGCAGTTTCTTTACTGTCTGAGCCACTAGGGAAGACCCTGGAATTGGAATCGAACTGTAAATATTTTTGTATCTTGTTTTTATTTACCATTTCATGATGAGTATTTTCTTATATCATTAAATAGTTCTCAAAACCATGATTTTAATGTCATATTAATATTCATGAGTGAATATATTATCTTATATTTGACTCTCACATTTTCACTACTGTTACTGTCAAAATAGAATGAAGAATCTTGTGAGTAATTTTGTGTGTGTGTGTGTGTATCTCTTTCTTTAAATTTCCAGAAGCATAATTGCTGGTTCAAAATATGAAGGTTTATAAGCCTCCTGATAGTGTTTCCCAGGTGGCTCAGATAGTAAAGAATCTGCCTGCAATCCAAGAGATGTGGGTTCAATCCCTGGGTCAGGAAGATCCCCTGGAGAAAGAAATGGCTGCCCACTCCAACAGTCTTGCCTAGGAAATCCCATGGACAGAGGAGCCTGGGGGGCTATGGTCCATGGGGTCACAGACTTGGACAAGACTGAGTGACTGAGCACACAAACACACACACACATGCACACACACACATACTTCCTGATTGGATGCTACCTTGCCCATCTTCTTTCCCGTGTCTTCTTACAACAGCAAAATCTACTTAAATGAAAATAATTTCCACTCTAGCAATAGGGGAAAAAAGTAGTTTCGAATTAACCTTACCTAGAAAATTGCCTAGTTAAGGGAATATTAACAGAATAAGGTGCTTTCAGCATGAACTATATTTATGAAAGAGGACCTTAGATGTCAGATTTTCCAGAGGTTAATGAGGTAGTAGGTTTAATAGTTTAAACTCTGCTTAAAGCCAGATGACAGATATAGTATAATTTTAGAGGGATCTCCAGAGAGTTTTAAGGCCTGATTTGAAATCTGGTAATATGTTCATTATGTACCATTTATCTTCCCTTCACAGAAAAATGGCAGGTTTTATATAGAACCTGTATTGAGGAAAAAAATGAAGAAAATATTACATAGGCTGTGTATTAAATTTAGCATTAAAGTTTTTCCTTATTTTTTTTCTATTTAACATACTAGCTTTCCCACTTTTGAAAAACTCTTCAAAAATGTGTTATTGAATAGATCTATATACAATGCATCAATGTAATTATTGGAGGCATCCCAGGCAGTCCAGTGGTTAAAACACCATGCCTCCAATACAAGGGGTATGGGTTTGATCCCTGAACTGGGAAGATCCCCTGGAGAAGGAAATGGATACCTACTGCAGTATTCTTGCCTGGGAAATCCCATGGACAGAGGAGCCTGGTGGGCTACAGTCCACAGGATCGCAAAGAGTCAGGTACACTGGAGTGACTAATACACACAGGGGAACTAAGATTCCACATGCCATGTGACATGGCCAAAAGAATTAAAACAAAGTTGGGTCTTTAAATAAAAATAAAAACAACAACAATAATGTAATTATTGAACATTTAAATGGTTTTCAATTTTTCATTACTGTGGTTAATGAGTCAATGGAATTCATGTATATAATTATTTCCATGAATGGTTATTTCCTTAAAGTATATTTCAAAAGTTAGAAATATTTTAAAAAAGAAATATTACTTAGGCTGTGAAAATTCTGTTTTGTCTTCAGTAATGATAAATGGTCATTTAGATTCTTAAGTTCTTAATACATATAAAGTGTAGAGCACTTTTTAATTGACCTTTTCCAACTTCCATGTGAGTGAAATCATATACTGAATCTGGCCATGGTAGTCATCCAAAGAAAACATGAAAAAAGTTATTAATGCTGATGACTTGTGAAATTAGAAACATCCAGGTCATTGATTAAAAAGTGAAGGGGAAAGTCAACTGATTTATTGCTGAGAGTTCAGTCTGTTCAGCAATCAGTTCCAAATGAGAAGTGATATTTATCAGAGAACTGGACAGATCACGTGAAGTAGTGGGCTAGACACTGGCGTCCAATCCCAGCTCCTCTCTTAACTAGACTTGACCTCAGGTAAGTGAAGTCATGGTTATAAGCCTCAATTACTCCCCTGTGAAGAGTGAGGATTGAATAGTGTAGCTGGAGAGCATGACTTAAAAGGTTCTGTTTTGTTTTGTTTTTTTGCCATGCCATGCTCAGTCATGTCTGACTCTCTACAACCCCATGGACTGCAGCCCACCAGGCTTGTCTGTCCATGGGGATTCTCCAGGCAAGAATACTGGAGTGGGTTGCCATGCCCTTCTCCAGGGGATCTTCCTGACCCAGAGATTAAACCCACGTCTCCTGTGTCTCCTGCATTGCAGGCAGATTCTTTACCCACTGACATAGAGGAAGTCCTACAGTGTGGAGCCTGTTCTTTATAAGTATGATCCCAAGGCTCTAAGATGTACAAGGGGAAGAACTGGGGCATCCTGTTCCTGGGGACGCCTTCTGAGCAGTATTTTGCTGGTACTTCCTTGAGAGAGTCTAGGCTGGTGCTGGGTTGAGTTGAGTGGGTTTCCTTGATTTAGAATGATCACAACTCCAAGTCTACACTAGAGTTGATCTTAATCACCTTAATTTACACATCATTTGGCATCGTATTGGCCTTTCAAGGATCTCCTAATTTTTAAATGGGTTAGGTTCTTGTTTACCTGTTCTATTCCATTGTGCTGTGCTCAGTCATGTCCAACTCTTTGCAATCTCGTGGACTGTAGCCCACCAGGCTCCTCTGTCCATGGGGTTTCTCAGGCAAGAATACTGGAGTAGGTTGCCATTTCCTCCTCCAGGGGATCTTCCTGAGCCAGGAGTCAAACCTGCATCTTTTGTATCTTCTGCATTGACAGACAGATTCTTTACCACTAGTGCCACCACTTACATGCAATTCTTGGTCCAAGTACAGAAAACCTTTTACTGGAACCAGCGTTAAAAAGTTGTCAGTTTCAGTGCTTTCACCTTCTAGTCTTTCTCTCAAGAGAAGATATAAGAGACAGAGAACCAGTTATTTCTTATAGCTTTGGACTCCTAGTGGGAGAAAATATTCAAAGACTATTCTATGACCTGTGGGCCTTCAAAGAACATATATACCAACACTCATATTCCAGGATGAAGACCAGGAGGAATTTAGCACCCCTATTGCTAGGAGAAGAACAGTCTTCATAGATGTGTATCTACTTTCATGATAAAAATAAAACACATGGGATGTAGGTCAGTTGAATCACTTGTTTTTTCATATTTTACTGCATACAGTGAGGCCTAAGAGTATTCCATGAGTCCCAGGACAAAGACAATAAGTTCAGATTAATAACACTTTTCCTTTCTTTGAAAAGCTTGTTTTGATGTCAAATCTTAACAAACTTTAAGTACCCAGTTCTGTTACCCTTCTAATCATGGAAGCAGAGATTAAGTCCTTGGTGCAGGTAGATCAAATATTTTCTCTGCCATTGATAGGTACAGTGCTGTCTTGAGTCATGTAAATCCATTTGAAACAAGGAAAGGCAGTCTTGTTAATCCATGAAGATATTAGATGTACAGACAATTCAGAGATACTGGGAAATGACAAAGCATGTCGGCTTAGAGTGTACTTTTGAGAGTGTATTCCCAGGAAGGATAAATACATTGATAAACTCATTGCCTTGATCTTCCAACACAGTTTGTATCGACATTTTTCACAGCTCCAGGCACAGATTAGAGAGTATATGGTCCATTGATTACGTTTAGGGCTCTTAATGATAGGAAAGAAGATTGAATCCCTCCCCGTGTATACACAGAGAAGACCATAGCATTTCCATCCTGACCTTCATACACTTTTGACCCTGAGAATCTATTTTCTGATTCTGTTTACTAATTCAGCTGTTATGTTTCAAGAGATGTTCTTAATATCATTCTTAGAGACTTTAATAATATATTTTAAATGTGGCAATACGAGTCATTGTTTTTGAATGTCTATAAAAATAAAAATTTGACAAAGTTGTCAAAAAATGGTTTGGGCTTCCTGGTGGCTCAGTGGTAAAGAATCCGCCTGGCAATGCAGGAGATGTGGGTTCAATCTTTGAGTTGGGCAGATCCCCTGGAGAAGGGAATGGCAACTCACTCCAGTATTGTTGCCTGGGGAATCCTATAGACAGAAGAGCCTGGTGGGCTACAGTCCATGAGGTCACGAAAGAGTCAGAAACTACTTAGTGGCTAAATAGCAACAACAATGAGAAAGGTTTACATCATTCTTGTGTCTTCCAGGTATAATATTAATCACTGTCGTTATGTATCGCCACCTTAAAACCTAGCAAAAGTTGATATTTCTAAATACTGGGGAGAACCTCTTCTATTTTAATTTGTCTTTGGCCATGCTGTGTGGCTTCTGGAATCTTAGTTTTCCCAACCAGGGATTGAACCCATGCCCTTGGCAGTGAAAGCACAGAGTCTTAACCATTGGAATTCCAAAGAATTCCAAAACTCTTTCTATTTTAAAAAGTTAAAGATTCCCAAGAAAAATGTCCTTATGTCAGTGACATCAGTTATTAGATTCCACCAAGCCTTGTATAGTGCTGGATAGGAAATTGTTAATCAATTTCCTTTGGTTCAACTCAGACCTCACAGCATCCTCTCTGGGTTCATGGTACCAGGAGAAATCCTCCAAAAAGCTTTTACTGGAGATACACGAGGTCAAAGTCCTATTCATCAGGACACTGAACTTTAATCAAGACAAGAAACTATTCTCATCTTTAGGTTATTAGCAACTGCAAATAACCTAAAGTCACTTAAAATGCTTTAGTAGAAAGTAGTTATAATTAAAGCGGCTTATTTATTGAGGAAGGAAATAGGTTAATTAAATGGAGATTTGGGGGTACATATTGACGGAAAGGATCACCATAAAATTTATATTCTCACAGTCAGAAAATGTCACCAGGGCCCAGTGGGAGGACTAAGGAGGAGACTGGTGTTCACACACATGGCTGAGAAAACACGTGGGTGTTCTAGGCAGTTGAGGGAGCCCCCTCTTCTACCTGGATGGACAGATGGCTTTTCTTCCTCACCCTCTCTGTAGACTAGAGAGTTGATTCTCTAGAGGAGTCAATCTGGAGAGCTTTAACTTGTTCAGGAGGTCCAGGGGAAGGGAGAACAGAGACGGAAGAGTGAAAAAAGATGGAGCATAAATTTTGCCTGCTGATCTGTGAGTTTCTGGCACCCAGAGAGCCTGTAACTAGCTGGATGCGCCTCTGTGTTCTCAGAAGGTGAACAACCCCAGAAAAAGCAAAATCACAGGTACCCTTAATGTGAACAGACAGCAAAAAGCACCTGGCTTTGGAACATTCCCATTGTGAAAAACTGAACCAAAAAAAGCTTTTTTAATTAAAAAGTCCTTTTTTTCAGTTTTATTGAGATATAATTAACACAGAGCACTGTATAAGTTTAAGGTGTACAGCATAATGATGTGACTTCCACATATACTGCAAAATGATTACCATAAAAGTTTAACACTCATCACCTCATGGAGTCATTAAAAAAATGTTTTATTCCATATGAGAACTTTTACTATTTTCCCTTTTAGCAACTATCAAATATACCACACAGCAATTTTAACTATAGTCATCATGCTGTATATTACATCCCCAATACTTACTTATTTTATAACCCTAAGTGTATATACCTAGGCTTCACAGGTAGCTCAGTGGTAAAGAATCCACCTGCCAATGTAGGAGACTCAGGTTCGATCCCTCGGTTGGGAAGATCCCCGGGAGAGGAAATGGCAACCCACTCCAGTATTCTAGCCTGGATAATCCCGTGGCCAGAGGAGCCTGGTGGGCTATAGTCCAAGAATGGGACATGATTTAGTGACTAAACAACAACATATATGTTTGTGCATGTATACCTTAATAGTATGTACATATAAGTGAACACAATTTAAAAATATAGTAACCCAACGTATTAATATTATGAAATACATATTACACAAAGATGTAATATTGTGTGATGTTTTACATTTTAACGTCATGATGAAGAGCTAGAATTGATATAGACTTCTAGTCCTGTCTTTCCCTATAACCAGGCAAGAACATTTATGTTGTAATTTCATTGCTCAGAGAATGCCTTTCCCAAATATAAACCCACACTCACCCCTGGTAATACCTGCTGGAATAACTAAAGTTTGATTCTTTAAATTTAAGGCTCCGATCTCTGTTAACATTCAGGTAACCCTGGGAAGAAAAGACCAACTGACTGTAGCCGTTTGCATCGAAGTGTGAATGACACTTCAGATTCTTCCCTTAAAATAGGATATTTAAGTCGGGGCTGCAGGAAGAGACAGCAGAGACCCTGTGGGTCTGAGAGGGAAAATGGGTGAGCAAAATGGCAAAAAGGGAAATTTCTGGTTTCATAGGTGACCTGTGTGGTTCTGAACAGAATTTCACTTCAACACGAACTTCCAAATATTCTTAACATATCTCTATGGATGCCGTGACTTTTGATCCCATACCTCATGAAACCACGTTAAATAATTAACATTATTATAAATAATCGTGAATATGATATAAGCACTCTTTAAAATAGAATGAGGAAGCCAGCTGGTAGAGAAGCCCCAGCTCACTAAGTCCACATGTTCTCAGGTAAATGTGAGTTTCCACACACACACATCTCACACACAACACAACTGCTTCAAAGGCACCTTCACCATTTCCTGTGACCCCTGAAAGGTGAAGGTGTTACTCATGCAGTCATGTCTGACTCTTTGCAACTCCATGGACTGTAACCTGCCAGGCTCCTCTGTCCATGGGATTATCCAGGCAGGAATACTGGAGTGGCTTATCATTTCCTTCTCCAGGGAATCTTCCTAGCCCAGGGATCAAGCCTAGCTCTCCTGCATTGCAGACAGATTCTTTACTGTCTGAGCCATCAGGGAAGAACCCCTGAGACTCCTGTCCTCTCTGCTGACAAGGACACAGTCCCAGACCAGCCCTGCAGGGGCTCACCCTGACCATGGCTAACAGGGCCCCTAGGTGGCCCCTCTTCAGCACCCCTCTGCATTCCTGGGCACAGGGACCCAGCCCTCTTCCCCCACTTCCCCTCCCTGACCCTCTTCTGCCCTCCTGGTGGGCAGGTAGGGGAAATGACCCTGGAAGAGAAATATCCCTCATATGTTCAAAGATCCAGACTACAAAAAACTTCTATTCATGTTTTGGTCATTGATCTCTAAAAGAGTGAAATATGAGTACCTTGAGGACAGAGATTTATCTGGGTGTTCTCCATAGCTGTTAGCACAATGTCGTAAATGCTCAGTTGCTAAGTCGTGTCTGACTTTTCCACCCCATGGACTACAACATGCCAGGCTTCTCTGTCCTTCACTATCGCCCAGAGTTTGCTCAAATTCATGTCCATTGAGTCAGTGATGCCATCCAACCATCTCATCCTCTGTTGCCCCCTTCTCTTTCCCTCAATCTTTCCTAACATCAGGACTTTTCCAATGAATCAGCTCATGCATCAGGAGAGCAAAGAATTGGAGCTTCAGCTTCAGCATCAGTTCTTCCAATTCAGGGTTGATTTCCTTTAGGAATGATTGGTTTGATCTCCTTGATCAGGTTGATAATGAGGGCCATTTTTCTCACCCAGAAGTGGGATATTTTCCTTTTCATGTCCCCGTAGATGATTTCCTGACTCACCGCTGACCCTCCAGTGTCCTTCAGGGCTGGTGCTCAGGGTCGGTCAGTCCTTTGAATTCATCCAGAGCCCAGGTGTTCATTTCTTGTCAGAGGCAAAAATCTGTGAAATTATGGCACAGAGGAAGTGGGGCAGCCCTGGCCAGTGGGATGGTCCGGTTGCATAGAAGGTGAGACAATGAAAATGCACTCTGCTTATTTTCCCCATAGTTCCTTCCTGGATGAAGACACAACATTGCTTAACTGGTCTTTATTTGAAATTAGAGTGCTAATGTATAAGAACCTTTCAATGTGAGACTAATGACATGTTAGAGGCGTATTAATGAATTGGTGTACAGGAAGACAAAAGAGCACCGGGGTTCATCATCAAGATGCCAGCTATATTAAGACCTTTGCTTGACCATGTAATGACCTTCATCCATATTATGCACCATTAGTATTCATGACAATTATGTATTTTTAATTTTCTTAATGTTATAAATCATTAATCATCGGTACCAGCAAATAAGGTATTTTTGTCTGAGTTTATATAAAAGTTTGGCAGTATGAAACCTGCAGATATTTTGATGTGTGTTTCAAAAAGAAAGGAAAGTCAAAAGCTGAAAATAATCTACCAAACATTTGCTAAATTCTAGATGTTGACAATTAATTTTGGTGTCACATCAGGGTCAGTGAAGAGGCATTTCAAAATGACCTGAATCTTCATCTCTTCATCTGAAAGCTTATAAAATATGGTAGTGGAGAATCAGATAGATTTGTGGGAAAACAGCATATCAGTGCCTATATATCTGAGAAAACATAACTACTTTGTTGTTTGGATGTTGTGTTAGTTTCTGCCGTACAACAGTGTGAATCAACCATAAGTATACACAAATCTCCTCCCCCTTGAACCTCCTTCCCACCCACACATGCCACCTCTCTAGGTCATCAAAGAGCACTAGTTGAGCTCCCTGTGCTATACAGCAGCTTCCCACTGGCTATTTTGTATATGGTAATGTATATATTCATTGACTATGCTAAAGCCTTTGACTGTGTGGATCACAACAAACTGGAATTTGTTCAAGAGATGGGAATACCAAGCCCCCTCACCTGCCTCCTGAGAAATCTTTATGCAGGTCAAGAAACAACAGTTAGAACTGGACATGGAACAACGAACTGGTTCCAAATTGGGAAAGGAGTATGTCAAGGCTGTATATTGTCACCCTGCTTATTTAACTTCTATGCAGAGTATATCATGCTAATTTCTGGGCTGGATGTAACACAAACTGGAATAAAGATTGCTGAGACATATCAATAACCTCAGATATGCAGATGACACCACCCTTATGGCAGAAAGTGAAGAACCTAAAGAGCCTCTTGATGAAAGTGAAAGAGGAGAGTGAAAAAGCTGGCTTAAAACTCAAAATTCAAAAAACTAAAATCATGGCATCCAGTCCCATAACTTCATGGCAAATAGATGGGGAAACAATGGAAACAGTGACAGACTTTATTTTCTTGGGCTCCAAAATCACTGCAGATGATGACTGCAGCCATGAAATTAAAAGACGCTTGCTCCTTGGAAGAAAAGTTATGACAAACCTAGACAGCATATCAAAAGACAGAGACATTACTTTGCTAACAAAGATCTGTCTAGTCAAAGCTATGGTTTTTCCAGTAGTCATGTATGGATATGAGAGTTGGACCATAAAGAAAGTTGAGTGCCAAAGAATTGATGCTTTTGCACTGTGGTGTTGGAAAAGATTCTTGAGAGTCCTTTGGACTGCAAGGAGATCAAACCAGTCAATCCTAAAGGAAATCAGTCCTGAATATTCACTGGAAGGACAGATGCCGAAGCAGAAGCTCCAATACTTTGGCCACCTGATTCGAAGAACTGACTCATTAAAGACCCTGATGCTAGGAAAGATTGAAGGCAGGAGGAGAAGGGTGTGACAGAGGATGAGATGGATGGCATCACTGACTCTATGGACATGAGCAAGCTCTGGGAGTTGGTGATGGACAGGGAAGCCAGGAATGCTGCAGCCCATGGGCGCAAAGAGTTGGACCCAGCTGAGCGACTGAACTGAACCGAATGTATATATGTCAATGCTACTCTCAATCCATCCCCCCCACTTCTTCCCCCACTGCATCCCTAAGTTTATTCTCTACATTAGTGTGTCTATTCTTGCCCTGCAGATAGGTTCATCAGCACCATTTTCCTAGATTCTATATGTATGCACCAGTGTATGCTGTTTGCTTTTCTCTCTCTGACCTACTTCACTCTGTATGACAGACTCTAGGTCCATCCCTGTCACTGCAAATGACTGAGTCCCGTTCCTTTTTTCTAAGTACAAATAAAATGAGTCGGGACACTTTTTACTTTTGCTTCTTGTCTATCTGTCCCACTCAGGATCAAGTAGGATGCACTCAGAGGTGACTTTGGGCATCACTTTGAGCAAAATGAACGGGTGGCTGGAAAAATGTATATACGTCTCAAAGTGTGTACTTGGCTGTGTCTGTCAAGTAGATGAGTTGGAGCCGGGATGAAGGATGGTTCTGGTGATGCCCCGGTCAATGTCATCCTGTCAATAAATAATCATCCTATCTATTGTCTTTGCTGTGTTTGGCCTCAGCAGAGGATGAGGATCAGCTCATAGGTTTCCTGTCAGACCTCAGAAGGTCAGAGTCTCTCAACCTTTTCTTCTTGAGCAGTGAACTCTGCTTTCTGGCAGGGCCACCTAATAATCGTCCATCAAATCTTCTGTGGTGCATTTGGCACAAGATGCCTTCTAGAAATTAGTATTAACTGAAAATGGATAATATATTTACTTCATAGATTATAGTTCTTCAGTTAAATGCAAAAAATGGATCAAAATATTTACATGATGGAAAAACAAGTCAGGAAATAGTGAAGATGGATTTCAGTAGTTGTATAGAATAAAACTATATTTCTGAAGAATTAAAGAATATTTTTGAGGTGCTAATGCTCAATGTTGGCTTCCCTGGTAGCTCAATGGTAAAGAATCCATCTGCCAGTGCAGGAGACATGAGTTTGATCCCTGGGTTGGGAAGATCCCCTGGAGGAGGACATGGCAACCCACTCCAGTATTCTTGCCTGGAGAATCCCATGGACGGAGGAGCCTGGTGGGCTGCAGTCCATGGGGTTGGAAAGAGTCGGACATGACTGAGCGACTAAACAAGAACAATAATGCTGAAGTTTATTTGTGAGGCATTTGATGGAACACGAATGCAGCGTCTGTTCCAGCATCGGATGGAAGGCAGTGAGAGCAGAGGGAAGAGAAAATGGGGCTGGAGGCCAGAGGAGCCTAGGCTGGAATTCCATCTGATATTAATCTCGACCTTCTGAAAGTCTCTCAGGAGCTCAGGGCCTCCATAGGTCCATCTGCAAAATGGGACAACAGTCTTACTCCCTAGGCTTGCTGCATCCTTTCACATGATTCCCTGGTGGCTCAGAGGTCAAAGCCTCTGCCTGCAATGCGGGAGACCCAGGTTCGATCCCTGGGTTGGGAAGATCCCCTGGAGAAGGAAACGGCAACCCACTCCAGTATTCTTGCCTGGAGAATCATATGAAGGGAAGAGCCTGGTAGGCTACAATCCATGGGGTTGCAAAGAGTCGGACATGACTGAGCTACTTCACTTTCACTTTCTTCACTTTCACTTTCACCTGCTGATCATTTTACCTGGTCATCACTGAGGCCACCCATTCTTAATTTCCAGCCCTGACTTGTATTCCTGCATAGCTGGCTGGTGGGACCAAGCTCTTCATCAGATCATTGCTTTGCTTTCCCTCTCTCTGTCTGGGACACTACAAATCACTCACACTACAGTCCAGACCCAAGAATTCCCATCACTCTTCCCATCACCTGCCCATCAAGTAACAAGGTCAGCTATGTTGCCTTCTGTCAGCCTGACCTACATGCCCTGTTCTCCTGCTGTCCTCCTGAGTTCAGGTCCTCAATCCCCCTCATCTGAACCACTATCCTTGCTCCCTGGCTGGCCTCCTGGTCTCCATTTGCAGCCCATCCACTTCATTCTTTCCTCTGTCCCCACCCAGATCTTTATAGCATACATACACCCAGTTCTTAAAATCCTTCAGCAGTTCCCTTCTCTTACAGGATCAGAGTCTTAGGTGGTGACTCACTTTTTCTCTGCCTTGGTTTCCTCATCTCTAAAATGAAGATAATAGGAGACAACTTTAGAGGTTTAAAAACATTTGTTTTAAAATAGGCAATATATTTCCATTGTTCAAAAATCAGACTAATGTAATAAGTCTGAATCGCATACCGGCCCCACTCAAACATTCACTTCTCTGCTCCAAATGGGCAGTGTATATATATATCGAATGTCAGTTTTACTTTTTCATATCAGAAAAGTGTCTGAAAAAATGACCTATAGATTTCTTGCATAAACCCATCATCCTAAGATACCGAGCCACCTGACTTTTATAGGTCAGTTTCTATTTCCAGTACAGGCAACAGTACAAATGGCTCCTACATCCACCTAAGAGAAGTATAAAGCAGGTTTCTTTGTATCCTGCATTGAACTCCTTCCAAAGAACACAAGGACGTTGCTTGCATTAGAGCAGAATCGTGGAGACCACCTGTATATCTCTGAGTGTCCAGTGCTTCCCTCTGCTCTGAATACTATGATACATAGGGGCCTCCCTACTGACGCTAACAGTAAAGAACCTTCTGCCAATGCAGGAGACATAAGAGACTTGAGTTCGATCCCTGGGTCTGGAAGATCACCTGGAGGAGGGCATGACAACCCATTCCAATATTCTTGTCTGGAGAATCCCAGGGACAGAGAAACCTGGCAGGCTACAGTCCACAGTGTTGCAAAGAGTCAGATATGACTGAAGTGACTTAGCACAGCACATTAAATGTCTAACTAAACACTGTATTCAAGAAAAAAATATGAAGTGACCATCCAGTGACTTTAGGTTAATTCCTATTACCCTCCATCCATCCTCATCATGAGGTGCTGGGCAGTACAAGGTAAAGATTTGAAGACTGAGGTTGATCACTTTGTGTATCATCCGGATGGAGTGGTGACTGTCACGAATCTTCTCCAGTTGACAGGATAATCATACACTACTTAAGATAATTCAGGGATTGCTTGTCATTCAGGAGGTTTGTGATGGGGCTGATGCAACAGTGCCAGAAGGCTCTTGCGCAGAGGGACCAGAGGCAAGCCACTTGTGTGTGTGTCTCAGACTGTCCTCTAGGATCTACTGGGAGCCTTTGGTTCCTACTCAGATGAGAAGACAATCAGAGAGATGTGACCAAGTCCACGTTCCTTTCAGTGGTGACTTGGAAGAAAGTAATTTCGTTAGGAAACTTTGGGGATCAAACCCGGGTCTCCTGAATTGCAGGCAGATTCTTTACCATCTGAGCCACCAGGGAAGCCCAGTTGTTCAGTCATGTCCTACTTTTTGTGACTCCATGGACTGTAGCTGGCCAGGCTCCTCTGTCCATGGGATTCTCCAGGCAAGAATACCGTAGTGGGTTGCCATTTCCTTCTCTAGGGGACCTTTACAAACCAGGTAAGAACCTGTGTCTCCTGCATGGCAGGCAGATTCTTTACCATCTAAGCCACCAGGGAAGCCCATATAATTCAAAACAACAAGTAATAAAACACATCACCTTCAGCTCGGAATACACCCATAGATAGCATTTTGAACATGATCGTGATCTATCTCAGAAAACCCAGACCACGGTGCTCTGCTGTGAACGATTAGAGATTTAAAACCAAAATTTTACCTGATGGTTGAAGAGGCTTTTTAAGATGTTTTAATGACCAGCTTAGGCTTGTAATTCAAAGCTATAATAGAAATTGGCTTTGTCAGAAGGCAGTTTTGTATCCAGTATTGTGGTTGCTATGGAGTCAGTTTGGGCAGATTATGAATAGTATAAGAAGAATATAAGCTCTAGCTTCCAAAGGCTTGGAAATATGGGTAAGAGATGCAGCTACTGGGTCAAAGAAAGCTGATTAATTTTTTTAAAGTCCAGTTTTATTATTAAAAAATCCTGCTGAAATAATCAAGATTTATGCTTGGCCATTCAATGATTCAAGAAGTCTTTTGTGTGTGGAGGAGGACAGGGGATGAGTGGAGGGGAGGGGGAATAAAGAGGGAGATTGGAATTGAAACATACCCATTACTACATATTAAACAGGTAAATAATAAGGACCTACTGAATAGCCCAGGAAAGCCTGTAATGACCTATGCCTGCCTGCCAAGTCGCTTCCGTCATGTCTGACTCTGTGTGACCCTATGGACCGTAACCCCCCAGGCTCCTCTGTCCACAGGATTCTCCAGGCAAGGATACTGGAGTGGGGGTTGCCACGCCCTCCTCTAGGGGATCTTCCTGATCCAGGGATCAAACCTGCATCTCTAACATCTCTTGCATTGGCAGGTAAGCCCCTATGACCCATATGGGAACAGAATCTTAAAAAGAGTGCATATACATAGAACTAATTCACTTTGCTGTACACCTGAAGCTAACACAATGTTATAAATCAACTATACTCCAAAAAAATTTTTTTTCAAGAAAGAAATCTTTTTAAGGCACTTTATGTTCAGGGTTATGTCTGAATGCTTGATCTATGAAGAAAGCATCATATTCAGCATTTCAGCTTTCTTAATGGCTAAGCCTTTGTCATGGAAATAGAGACGTTGGAGAGCATCAGTGGTGTCAGAACAGATAGAGCATTTTGCTTGATTGAGCTTTCTTTGAGGTTCTATTTATATAAAGTGATCTGCCTTTGAGTCACCCCCTTGAAATAAGAAATCGCATACCCAGTATGTACAAATATTCAAAACAAATAATAAAATAAGCATGTATCAATTATGAGAGTGGTTCTTAAGTTTAGGGAAAGTGCATGTGTAAGTTTGGAAGTCTTCCCCGGTGGTTCAGCAGTAAAGAATCAGCCTGAAATGCTGGAAATGCAGGTTCGATCCCTAAGTCGGGAAGATCTCCTGGAGGAGCATATGGCAACTCACTCCAATATTCTTGCATGGACAGAGGAGCCTGGTGGCCTACCGTGCATAGGGCTGCAAAGAGTTGGACATGACTGAAGTGACTAAGCACTCTATGAGTTACTATAATTAGGGCAAAGAGGTTAACTCTCTTAATAGTCACTTCATATGCTGCTGCTGCTAAGTCGCTTCAGTCGTGTCCAACTCTGCGACCCCAGAGACGGCAGCCCACCAGGCTCCCCCGTCCCTGGGATTCTCCAGGGAAGAACGCTGGAGTGGGTTGCCATTTCCTTCTCCAATGCATGAAAGTGAAAAGTGAAAGTGAAGTTGCTCAGTCATGTCCAACTCCTGGCAACCCCATGGACTGCAGCCTACGAGTCTCCTCCATCCATGGGATTTTCCAGGCAAGAGAACTGGAGTGGGTTGCCGTTGCCTTCGCCACTTCATATGCTAGAGAATAAAATCCTTAACATCAAATAAATGGGAGACTTTTTTCTCTCCTTACTCCACTAATGTGTTGAGGCTCCCTTGTAAACTTGAGATAAGCACACATCCTCTAAGTCACCTAATTAGGTAAATCATAGAGATGCAGGTGTCCTGCGACAAAGCACAGGTCTATGTTGTCAAAATGAAAGGATACATTGTGCACTGCCACTAATGTTGATCTCTGGCTTACATTACTTACGTTGTGTCAGTTTTCATGGAGCCCAGAAGTATGCTTTTTCTAAATGTAGCATCTTGAGTTGGGGATTAGCATCTCCACCTACATAGGTCACATCTCTCATGACCAAAAAGGCTCACTCTGTATCAGGCTTTCCCAGCTCTGCCTCCTGTGCTCAGTCCTTGGACCACTGCCTCTGGAAGAGACACACTTAAACGCAGAGTCTCTGCTGTGGTTAGGATGGGGAACTGGCATGTGGTTAGGATGGGGAACTGGCATGTGAGTGTCTGTATGCACGTGTAGGAAAGCCTCCTAATTCATTCTGATTGTCTTCCAGGTCTGGAAACAGTGCATGAGACCATTATTTCTGAAAGAAACCTATTATTTTGATGGATACTGGCATTCAGAAGGGTCTTCTCCCTAGACCTTTGTAAATACCGAAATTTCCCATAAGGGTGGACTTTGATCTGAGTTTATTTCCATTGAGAATCCTGTGTTTCCTGTTCACAGCACACCTTACTATATTTTTGGCATCTATTGAAATTTTCTCCTACTTTCTATTATTTCCTTTTACAAGTAAATAATGATGTGCTGTTGTCGTGGGACTCACAAGTCAGGATGATGGTAGTGGCTTGGTCAGTTACCTCACTCTTTAACTCTCTTACATTTGCATGCCAACATCCATCTCAGGGTCCACAAGGCAAGTTTGTGCTCAGCCAAAATTACAAAATGACAGATGTAACTGCCTAATAATTTTCAAACAACCACAAGCAGAAATGTTAAATCCATCAATGTCAATGATCTACCCTTCATAAACGTAATTCAACATACTTCTCCTTGACTATCTCTCACATTTGAAAGGATGCCTAATGATCCGGCACTCCCACCCCTGGGCATGTATCTGCAGAAAATGATAATTCAAAAAGATAAATGCACCCTTATGTTCATAGCAGCACTATTCACAATGGCCAAGACATGGAGACAACCTAAATGTCCATCAACAGATAAATTGATAAAGAAGATGTGGTACATATATACAATGGAACACTATTCAGCCATAAACAGGAATGAAATAATGCCATTTGCATCAACATAGATGCAACTCCAGACTATAATGCTAAGTAAAATAAGTCAGAAAGAGAGAGACAAATACCATATATTATCACTTACATGTGGAACCTAAAATATGACATGAAAGAATCTAACTATGAAACAGAAACAGGATCAGGGACATAGAGAACAGATTGGTGGTTGCCAAGGATGAGGGGTTGGGGGAGGGACAGAGTGGGAACTTGGGGTTAGCAATGTAAGTTTTATTTAGAGAATGGATAAACAACAAGGTCCTACTGTACAGCACAGAGAACTGTATTCAGTATCCTAAGAGAAACCATAATGGAAAAGAGTATTTTTAAAAGAATGTATGTGTATATGTATATGAATATTTATATATATACATATATGAATCACTTTGCTATACAGCAGTAACTAACACAAGATTGTAAATTAACTTTGTTCAGTTGCTAAGTCATGTTCGATTCTTGGTGACCACATGGATTGCTGCATGCCAGGTTTCACTGTCCTTCACTATCTCCTGGAGTTTGTTCAAACTCATATTTATTGAGTCCATGATGCCATCCAACCATCTCATCCTCTGTCACCCCTTTCTCCTCCTGCTCTCAATCTTTCCAAGCATCAAGGTCTTTTTCAATGAGTTGGCTCTTTGGATCAGGTGGCCAAAGTATTGGAGCTTCAACTTCAGCATCAGTCCTTCCAATGAATATTCAGGGTTGATTTTCTTTAGGATTGACTGGTTTGATCTCCTTGCAGTCCAAGGGACTTTCAAGAGTGTTCTCCAGCACCACAGTGCAAAAGCATCAATTCTTTGGTGCTCAGCCTTCTTTATGTTCCGACACTCACATTGGTATATGACTACTGGAAAAGCCATAGCTTTGACTATATGGACACAACACAGTAAATCAACAATACTTCAATAAAAGAAAAATATGCCTAAAAACATAGTAAGGCACCCCCTCAAGGGTCATGACCAGCACAGTGGATGCAGTCAGCCCCTGGAGCACGAAGAAGCAATCAGCAGGAAAAGGATCTTGTACCCACCCCTGAATCTCTTTCCTCCCAGACACACTCCTCCAAAAGCTGATTCTGCCTGACCTCCTGTGGCTTTGAACCTGCCTTGAGTTAGCTCTGGGGTCACTGCCAGCAGGCGGGTGAGTCCCAGCCCATTCCTCCCACTGAGAAGAGACGTGTTCTCTTTGTCATCCCTTGTAGGCAGTATTCACTGACACTGACCCAGGAGATGTCACTATTCTGAAGTTAGAAATGTCACCCTGCTTCTTTCCAAGAGGATTTGATGTTGCAGCACAGCTGCTGTGTGCTTCCAGTTGGTTCTGGTTTGCTTTGCATTTCTCATTATGTTCTTCATCCCTTGAAAGCAGATTTTTAACAGATATGATATCCACACAGGGTTCTTTACCATGAGCTCCAGACGGGAAGCTCACAGAGATGGCAGGTCTGCCCCTTTCTGCCTCTTAGGGTTGCGATGGGGACAAAGTCAAATTATGGAACATCAGAAAAGTGAGAGTATCACAGACAAACAAGTTACTATTTTCATTACTATTATAATCATTTTTTGTGTAGCCCCTCTTCCTAACACAAACTTCTACTTGGCCAGAAGCAGAGAGAAATCAGAAATCTGAGGCTACAGTTTGTTTTGGAACCTCCTGGGCCCTTTCACAATGTACAGCCATCTGCTGAAACGTCAGACGTGGCCCTGCTTATCTCCTGATCTCAATTCCTCTATGGCTCCCCGTTACCATTGCTGACAAAGTTCCAGCTCCTGAGTTTATGCCAGTCTTCTGAGAACTCACCTGTCCCAGGAATCCTGGGTGCCAGCTACACTCCAGACCTAGGAAGCACTTTCCCAACTCCTAGCTGAATTTCCAAGGCTAAAACAACTATGAGCATCATTGCTAACACATCTCCCAACTCCAGCGGGCAGAGGGTTTCTTCTGTCAGATGCTGACGTGTCGTCCTGGTGAAATATCCTGCCAGGGTCTGTGTCCTGTGGTAGAAGACAACCCTGCAAACCACTGGAGAACCTGCGTTCTAGCCCTGGCTGGATTCTCATTTGCCAATGTGACCTTAGAAAATTAATCGTGTTTCTTTGGACCTTTGTTTCCTCATATACAACATGCAGACTATACATACTGGTATCTCTAAAATAGATAACTGACAAGGATGTACTTGCAGCACAGGAAACTCTGCTCAATACTCTTTAATAACCTAAATGGGAAAATAATCTGAAAAAGAATAGATACATGTATATGTAGAAGTAAATCGCTTTGGTATACACCTGAAAATAACATAACATTGTTAATTAACTACAATACAATATTAATAAAAATACTAGGAAACAGAAAAAGCTTTTTCGAACTCTGTCATTTCTAACAGTTTTGGTCTACAAATATGAAAATAGCCGTGCTATTGGTTCAGGCTACTGGTTCTTATCATGGTCCCAAGGGTCTTAGCCTCCTCCAGAGGATAATCCAGTCCTATTCTTCTAAGTAGGGCTTCCCACGTGGCTCAGTGGTAAAGAATCCACCTGCAATGCAGGAGATGTGGGTTGGATCCCTGGGTCGGGAAGATCCCCTGGAGGAGGGCATGGCAACCCACTCCAGTATTCCTGCCTGGAGAATCCAATGGACAGAGGAGCCTGATGGGCTACAGTCCATGGGATCACACACAGTCGGACATGAGTTAATAACTAAACAACAACAATAATTCTTCTAAGTAATGAAGAATTCAGAATGTTCACTTTTTTGCTTCTTGTGAGTGGAATATGGTGAAAGTGAAAGTGAAGTTGCTCAGTCGTGTCCGACTCTTTGCGACCCCATGGACTGTAGCCTACCAGGCTTCTCCGTCCATGGGATTTTCCAGGCAAGAATACTGGAGTGGGTTACCATTTCCTTCTCCAGGGGATCTTCCCAACCCAGGGATCTAACCTGGGTCTCCCGCATTGGAGGCAGGCACTTTAACCTCTGAGCCACCAGGGAAGCCAGAATATGGTGAGGAAAGTGGATTAATCTGAGTTTCAGGAAACTGTGAAGAATAGTGAGAACGAATTCTTCATTTTCTTTGAAAAATTAGATGAGAGCAAGCAAGTTCAGCACAGCAGGCTGAGCTAGAAATCATGGACCCAAAGGCTGTTATACAGGAATAGAATATTGGAGCTTGTCAATAGAAAAATTCCTGGCCATGTTAACTGCAAATTCCATTATCAAGCAATGTTTGGAATGTCTACCTTAGAAACTTAAAAATAAAAGAGATCCACTTTCCTGATGGCTTAAGTACAGCCCTGTCCAATGACAGAAGCCTGAGGAACCCTACCTATTCTTCAACTCATTTACCCTGCACTGAGTGAGTGCCTGCTGTATGCCAGTGATAACGCAAGACTTCTCAAAAATCTCTTTCAGTCCTGAGGTTCACCAGTGTTCGCAAGATGGGTAGTGTTTTGCCCCTGAAACAAGTCAACTCTCTCATTTTCAGATTGCTATCCATCCGTGGATTTCTACCTGTTAATTGCCTTTGAGCTGTGCTGCTGATGATTAGAAAGATGTAGTACATGTATACAATGGAGTATTATTCAGCTATTAAAAATCATGAAATAATGCTTTGCAGCAACATGGATGGACCTAGACAGGGTCTCACTGAGTGAAGTAAGTCAGATAGAGAAGGAGAAATATCACATGACATCCCTTTTATGTGGAATCTTAAAAGAAAGGATGCAAATGAACTTACAAAACAGAAAAAGACTCATAGATTTGGAAAACAAACTCACAGTTCTGAGGGGGAAGGGATAGTTAGGGACTTTGGGAAGGTCATGTACACTTTGCTATATTTAAAATGGATTCCCAACAAGGCCCTATTGTATAGCCTGTGGAACTCTGCTCAATGTTACGTGGCAGGCTGGAGGGGAGGGGAGTTGGGGGAGAATAGATACCTGTACATGTATGGCCGAGTCCCTTCACTGTCCACCTGACACTATCACAGCATTGCTAATTGGGTAAACCCGGATACAAAATCAGAAGTTTAAAGTTTTAAAAAAAGAGATTAGTAGCCTAAAAATGATTTCTTTTTAAAACTCTGACTTATTAATCGACTTTTGGTAAAAATTGAGGAAGTAAGTTTCAGGTTTCCATGGAGATCTACAAATGTCAAAGTCCCAGGTAACTTGAGGTAGGGTATTTATTCTCTGCATTTTTCACTGGAAAATCTGTGAGTGTATTTTTGTTGCCTAGGTAATCACACAACTTTTCTTTGGCTTCCTGGACTAGGGCGGTGGTACAGGACAGACTGTAACAAACAACAAATTGTGTCTGCTGTAATGCATTGCTGGAGGAAGTCTCCCCACTTCACCCTTTTTTATTTGTCTTTTGTGCTCTTTCCATTAATACCAGCTGATAATAAAAATTACTTGTAACTAACTTAACTATGATCATATTTTAACCAGGAAATTTCCGAGAAGCATTTATAGGAGAGTTTCTTCCTCTTCTAGAGAAACTAGAATTATCCAATGTTATCCCAAAACGCCTTGATTATAGTCATTCTTCTTGTGCAGGGATGTTTGAACACAATATTATTATAATTATATGCATAATGAGCTATATCTTGATGCCAACACATGGATTATAAACGTTTCTATTTGAATTAAATACTAGTTCAAATGAACTAAATCATCTTAGATGGGATAGTTGGAAAGATTCATGACTCAGAAGTTGCTTTATGAAGGCCACCAATGATGACACATGTATTAGTATGTGTTGATCGTTAATCCATCAGAGATTATCTTTGCAGACTGAACAGGGTACAGTGGTGTGTGACTGCACCTGTATATGAGGGAGCATGAATTAGATGGATGTGCAGCTGGTATACTGAAGTCTTTAGTAAGGAAAATGAATATGCAAATTTCAGAGTTCTAAAGGATGCTAACTGTCTACTTTAAGAGGAAATTCATTCCCTATGCATTTCACGTGCTGTGATACCTCACAGTTGTCAATGTGGCCAAAGGAATTTCAGAATCATTTTTAAAGTATAACTGTGCATATTTGTATAAAAATATCGTGTGCTTTTGTGTAATTGTTTCTCCCTTTTCAGGCTTTCCTGTCTATAAAAGAGAGATACGATTTTCTCTCAAATAATGAGAAGCCGCCTGACATGATCACAACAAACTTACTAAAGAGTAATATTGATGAAGGATGTTGTCCTTTGACGATATCAATGCAAATTGATCAATGAACCCTTTGAACACAAACCTTCAAGTGAATTTGGACTTAGAGTCCTATTGGCAGGTCTTCTATGAATAGACCCACATTCTTACTTTGTCTCAATGGAATCAACTTGCATTTCCAAGGAAAAGGACTGCATCTTGTTCATCATCCCTACTCTGGCTTCCCATGGTTTTCTTCTAGTACTTAGGTTTGATTGTCAAATAAACACGTATAGTCTTCAGATTATTCTTTGTGGGGATTCAATGGCTGGGTTTAAAATTGTTTCTTTCTCTCCACCCATTTCATTCTGGTCCTAGACTCTTCAGCAGCGTCATCTCCTGCCCGCCCCTATCATGCCCTATATGTGGGTCACTCTGATGACTTTTCCATGAGCTCTGTACCTCCTTCTCTGACCCTTAGCTTTTCTTTCTCCTTTGCTTCCTTTACTTCTTCTCTGTCTTCTTCCCATTCCATTCATTTACTGGGGATTTTTATTGAAATGTTTTAAGTTAGCTAAAGGCCCACTCCCTGACAGGTAGTAGACACCTGATACACATTTTTGGAATGAATGAGGATCCTGTCCCTTCCAGAGGGACACCTTGTGTGAAGGTTGAGAGGCAGGGAAACCTATTAGGAACCCAGTGCATCCATGCCAGTGGATAAGGACCTAGACTTTTGGGAAAAAGGGAAGGAGAAAGAAGCAGAATGAATAGCAGGATGAAGAGGACTTGGCGGGGGTATCGATCTCTTGGAGAAGGAGAGGTGTACATTAAAGAAATGAGGGCAGAGAGGAAAGAAGGATTTCTGCACTCAGCAGACAATTTTAGGCCCAACTAGCTTAAAAATTCTCCCTTCTCCTCCATGAATCTTTTGTGAACTCCTCCAGATAGAATTAATTGCTCTGCTCTCCTGATTTCCAACACATTATATTGAATTAAAATTACTTGTTTCTGTTGATGTAAACATCAAAGATGTGATGTATTTGTTTTTGTTGATCATAAATAGTAAAGATTTATGATCTTTTCAAGCCCAAGGCTATACATGAATCAGTATTGCAGTGCAGTTCCTTCTGCACACAGCCTGATGGTCACAAGTCCTTGCAGACACCAGGGACTGAATCCCTGTTTAGTGCTGAATGCACCTGTTACTCTTCTGTTTAATTTTCTCACACCTGAAGACCCTCCAATTCTGTGACTGTTTCAAGTTGCTATACAACAGCTTGAAAGGGGTCAGAAATCCTTTAGTAACTTACAAATATATTTTAAAGTTTTGCTTAAAAAATCATTTTAGACATACACAAGAGTTGCAAAGATAGTAAAGTGCATCCTGGTATATACCCTCCACCTGGAATTCCCCACCGCTAACACCTTACATAATCTTGGTCTAATTATCAAAATTTTAAAATTGATATTAATATAGTATGATTAGTACAATATATTCATGTGTATCTTTTCTGTGTACAATTACACTGGTGCTTTTAAAAAAGAAATACTACTTTTGAATCTCTGAGCCATGTTAGACAACACTGTTGAGTATGTGTTAAACAAAGGTGATGATGATCTCAGTGAGTGATAAACATCACTCACTTTTACAGTCTCCAAAGCAATATTTCTCCAGCATTAACCTTACCTCTTCTGTCTTCTATTCAGATATCTATTGTGTTAAGATAATAGAAATCTTCTCAGGAATACTTCTATTTTTCCTTTTTTTAGGGATAAATCGTTATTAGAAACAATGTAGGAATATAAAACTGAAGGATTTCTTAACTCCCCAAAGGTAAAATTGTCACTATTACTTGACTATTAATATTATCAAATGTTAATATTCAGCAATGAATGCCAATCATTATAGTTCATCTAATCTTGTATCATTTGAGATTCAGTTTAAAATTGTAAAAAGAAGACATAAGCAATAGTTTTGCATATAAGCTGATCTGAGACATTGTACTGGTAAGCAGTGACACAAAGCATATTTATTTATTTTGAAATAGCTTAGCTTGATGAACGGAGAAGGCAATGGCACCCCACTCAAATACTCTTGCCTGGAAAATCCCATGGACGGAGAAGCCTGGTAGGCTGCAGTCTATGGGGTCGCTAAGAGTTGGCACGACTGAGCAGCTTCACTTTCACTTTTCACTTCCATGCATTGGAGAAGGAAATGGCAACCCACTCCAGGGTTCTTGCCTAGAGAATCCCAGGGATGGGAGAGCCGGGTGGGCTGCCGTCTATGGGGTCACACAGAGTCGGACACGACTGAAGTAACTTAGCAGCAGCAGCAGCAGCTTGATAAATAGGAGTCAGAGAAATATGGGAATCCTGTTTTTACACCTTGAAGCAGTCTCATTTGCAAAACCCATCTATCACTAGGTAAATGACCTAGAGTCATGTTTTCAGTATTGATACATTTGAATTTAGAAATCTCACTTCTACCTAGTGACACTGAGGCAATAATTCCTGTTGAAAGGTTACTTTCTACTGTTTTGTTCTTCCTTAACTTCTTTTACATCCAGCTTCCTTTCAAGAAGCTATTTTTCATATCTGAATTTTCTGTTTGCATACAAACAGAAAATAACCACAATTTGAATTACCTTTTAAAAATTGTAGGGTGATTTAGCAGCTAATAAAATTCCTTGCTAGCACACCCATCAGGATTGTATTTAGAGTAATAGGAATGGACCTGGGTGAGTTTTTTATGAAAAGCAGTTGTAAATATTTAAGTATTATCTGAAATTTTGGAACTCTGGACTCTTAAGG
This sequence comes from Oryx dammah, assembly GCF_014754425.2. Taxonomy (NCBI): domain Eukaryota; kingdom Metazoa; phylum Chordata; class Mammalia; order Artiodactyla; family Bovidae; genus Oryx; species Oryx dammah. Next base: position 34,780,570 of record NW_024070203.1, read on the forward strand.
GTCTGCCATCGCTTTCTGTGGTTAGATGAAAAGTGCCCGGTTAAAATATGTAGTTCTGGTTACGGAACTGCATGCATCATGTCTGTAGCTGAAATAACAGATTATCAACTTATTAATGGATGATAGCAGTTTCCCAGAAGAGAGAGTAAGAGTTTGATTCCACCTAGGGAGGCTGACTGACAGTTAACTCTCTGCCGTCTTTGCCCACCCAAAGCTGTCGTGCAGTCAAGTAATTTTTGAGTTCTTAGGAACTTCTTTTTTATAATTATAATTTTATTTCTTTGTTTTAGCTATGCTGGCTCTTTGTTGCTGCAAGGGCTTCCTCTAGCTGCGGGGCGCAGGGCTCTCTCTTGTTGCAGAGCTCGGGCTCTGGGCACACAGGCTTCAGTAGTCGAAGCTTGCAGGCTCAGTAGTTGTGGTCCAAGGGCTTAGCTGCTCCACGGCATGTGGGATCTTCCTGGATCAGGGGTCAAACCCATGTCCCCTGCATTGGCAGGTGGATTCTTTACCATCTAGCCACCAGGGAAGCCCTCTTGTGAACTTCTTAAGCTCAAAAAAGCCAATGAGGTTGTTAATGGAAACAAAGCATGAAGCTGATCATCAAAAAATGGTTAGTAATTACTACATTCTTTTTTTTTTTTTGAGAAATGCTTCATATTTACATCAAAGGAGTATCTCTCTCAAAAGTTCTAGACATCCAGTTTATTCCAAAGAATCTGATAAAAACAAACTGCAAACTCAGTGCAGTTGGTCCTTGAACCACACGAGTTTGAACTGGGGAGGGTCCACTTATACACAGATTTTTTTTTAGTAGTAGATACTACAATATACGGTCTGCAGTTTGTTGAGTCCCTGGCTGCAGGATTGTGGGTCCAAAGGAACTGTGGGTACGTACGGGGGTGTGGGGTTGACTGTAATTTATACTTGGATTTCCCACTGCTCTGAAGGTCAGTGCCTGCTAACCCCCACATTGTTCACATTTCAACTGCGTTCCAGTTTTCTCATCCTGACGGGCCATGGACTATTTCACCTCTCTGAATAATGCAAAAGATCAGTATACGCACACATTGGACCCTCATAACAAAACCGCTAATTTTATTTATGTGGACCCCCCATTTACCTTAACAAGTACTTAATTAAGCCAAAGCAATGACAATATCTTTAAGAATCTACAAACAAGATTTGCCTTTAAAAACTGAAATGGGGTGATCCATCTGAGATAAACAACTGTGAATTCTTTTATACAGAGTGTAGACTTTTTTCACCCTCCAATGTGCTGCAGGATATATCCTGCTTTTCTTAAAGGAAATTATGTTCCCTAGATTAAGATAATAATAGTAATGAAATAATAGACTGTTATATTTGTAATCAGTAATTATGTAGTCATAAGTGGCCAGTATCTAGGGAACAAGCAATTATATGAGCTATGATTACTAAAGAAGTAATTAGGATAAAAGATAAACCCTCTTAGTTGTGCTTTTTTTCCCCCCTCTTAAGATGGCATTTATATAACACAGTTCCTAATCCATAGAGAATATTTGGGTAGGTCTGAGAGAATGTATGTGTGTCATGCCCAGTGTAGTACAGAAAACCTTGGCATTGATGAATTTGATATTCTCAGTTTCAACCCAGAGGCTCATGGATTATAGGACGGTGGCTTCCCTGTAACTACTCTACAGCAAGGACGTGAATCACTCACTAGCTGCAGCGTTTTCAATGCAAGGATGTAGACACCGCAGCATTGTACCCCCAAGTCCTGACACTCAGGATCTCTTATCTAGTGGGAGAAGCCCTGTGTCAAGGACAGAAAGATAAAAATATTCCATATTGATGGTGATGGGTCTTAAGGAAACATAGTTGCTATGGTCTGAAAGTCTGTTTCTCTGCAAATTCTTTCATATGTTAAAATGTTAAATTCAAATTTTAACATGTTAAGTTCATATGTTAAATATGTTACAGTTCTGACCCCCAAAGGTGCTGGTATTTGTAGATGGGACCTTTTGTATTGCATTCTTTAGTCACTAACTCATGTCCAACTCTTTCATGACCCCATGGACCACATAGCCTGCCAGGCTCCTCTGTCCATGGGATTTCCCAGGCAAGAATACTGGAGTGGGGGAGTGGGTAGCCATTCCTTTCTCTCTGGGATCTTCCCTACCCAGTGATCAAACCCAGGTCTCCTGCACTGGCAGGCAGATTCTTCACCACTGAGCCACCAGGGAAGCACCAGGTGGGACATTTGGGAGATTCTTAAGTAGTGAGGGTGGAGCCCTCATGAATGGGATTAGTGCCTTAAAAAACAAAAATCCTTCACTTCAGCAATCTTGTTAGCCCCTTGGACTGAGTGGGGACACCAGGTGAAGTCTGCTTGCAATCTATCCAACTGTGCTGTCACCCTGATCGTGGACTTACAGCTTGCAGAACTGCGAGAAATAAACCTGTGCTCTTTATAAGCTTCCCAGGTGGTGCTGGTGGTAGAGAACCTGCCTGCCAGTGCGGGAGATGTACGAGACGCCGGGTGCATGCACACTGTTGTAGTGTTTTTGTTATAGCAGCTGGAATGGACTAGGGTAATAGTAAGCGCATGGAAAAACTAAACACTGGCGGGAAATATACACTGAAGTTGTTTAACTGAATCTGGGAATTCTCAGCGCTCTCAGAACATGAGCCTGTGAATGTGAAGTGGCTGTGGAGACCTTGTTAGACATGTGAACAGGGGTGAGCAGTCCCCTCCCCACCACCCCAGGAATCTAGGCTATCAAAATATTTTCACTGCTAAAATGGGACATAAGAATTCTACTTTAGAGATAATAACATTAAAAAAATTCTATTAAGCAAAAACACATTTCAGATAGACCTCGAGGCTGTTATTTTCTATATGTCTCTGGAGATGTTGTATGTTTTTCAGATCCCAGGTAATTCAATGTGTTTATTCATTCCATGGTCGGCACAGAGACATGGAAAGAGTAAGACCAGATCTCCAGTGAGAAGATCCTGTGATGGATCATGAGTTGCAAGGGAGGCCCTGTGAAACATTTCCAGGAGCTTCATTTCCCAATAGCTGTACACATTGCCTTGCTTTCTAAAGTCAAATTAATTATAAAAGCCATCTCTTTCACAAAAACAGATTGAATTTTTCTGTGTCTACTTGGAAATTTAAGAGCTTTCTGCAATGTGTGTGTTTATCTGCTTTTTGCCTTTTCCAATGAAGATAAAAATCAAAACTTTTCCCTGGTGCCAGCATAGATTTTTGAAAGTGTAGAAATAATCTGTTAAAGGAATGCTATTAATTTTGTTTCAGAAATGCAGATATTGAAATAGACACTTGGGTCTGGATTCACTCATAGGACTGTATGTACTTAAGTTACAACTGGAATTGAATCCATGGAACATCACTTGCAACTAACCTCCTTTTAAAGTCATTGAATAGTGTTTAATGAGAAATAGTCACATTTATTGTCTTAGACTTCTAGCCTTTAACCACAAAATCAGTTTGATTTGATTTATTCATGATTTTACTTTTTAGTGATGAGGATTGAATTTATCAAGAAAGTATCTACTGATTTCCCTTAAAAAAAAGCAACTTACAACTCTTTAAGACGTTTTAATCATCCACAATTTGTCAAAAGTAATCTTCAATGATTAAAAAAAGCCAAAAGGTATTCAGTTCAGTCACTCAGTCGTGTCTGACTCTTTGTGAGCCCATGAACCGCAGCACACCAGGCCTCCCTGTCCATCACCAACTCCCAGAGTCTACCCAAACCCGTGTCTATTGACTTGGTGATGCCATCCAACCATCTCATCCTCTGTCGTCCCCATCTCCTCCTGCCCTCAATCTTTCCCAGTATCAGGGTCTTTTCCAGTGAATCAGCTCTTTGCATCAGGTGGCCAAAGTATTGGAGTTTCTGCTTCAACATCAGTCCTTCCAATGAACACCGGGACTGATCTCCTTTAGGATGGACTGGTTTGATCTCCTTGCAGTCCAAGGGACTCTCAAGAGTCTTCTCCAACACCACAGTTCAAAAGCATCAATTCTTTGGTGCTCAGCTTTCTTCACAGTCCAACTCTCACATCCATACATGACCACTGGAAAAACCATAGCCTTGACTAGACGGACCTTTGTTGACAAAATAATGTCTCTGCTTTTTAATGTGCTGTCTAGGTTGGTCGTAACTTTTCTTCCAAGGAGTAAGTGTCTTTTAATTTCATGGCTGCAATCACCATCTGCAGTGATTTTGGAGCCCTAAAAAATAAAGTCTGACACTGTTTCCACTGTTTCCCCATCTATTTCCCATGAAGTGATGGGACCAGATGCCATGATCTTCGTTTTCTGAAATGTTGAGCTTTAAGACAACTTTTGCACTCTCTTCATTCACTTTCATCAAGAGGCTTTTTAGTTCCTCTTCACTTTCTGCCATGAGCGTAGTATCATCTGCATATCTGAGGTTATTGATATTTCTCCCGGCAATCTTGATTCCAGCTTGTGCTTCTTCCAGCCCAGTGTTTCTCATGATGTACTCTGCATATAAGTTAAATAAGCAGGGTGACAATATACAGCCTGGACCTACTCCTTTTCCTATTTGGAACCAGTCTGTTGTTCCATGTCCAGTTCTAACTGTTGCTTCCTGACCTGCATACAGGTTTATCAAGAGGCACGTCAGGTGGTCTGGGATTCCCATCTCTTTCAGAAATTTCCACAGTTTATTGTGATCCACACATTCAAAGGCTTTGGCATAGTCAATAAAGCAGAAATAGATGTTTTTCTGGAACTCTCTTGCTTTTTCCATGATCCAGCGGATATTAGCAATTTGATCTCTGGTTCCTCTGCCTTTTCTAAAACAAGCTTGAACATCTGGAAGTTCACGGTTCACATATGGCTGAAGCCTGGCTTGCAGAATTTTGAGCATTACTTTACTAGCATGTGAGATGAGTGCAATTGTGCAGTAGTGTGAGCATTCTTTGGCATTGCCTTTCTTTGGAATTGGAATGAAAACTGACCTTTTCCAGTCCTGTGGCCACTGCTGAGTTTTCCAAATTTGTTGGCGTACTGAGTGCAGCACTTTCACAGCATCATCTTTTAGGACTAATCCTCAGTGATTGCATGCATGCATGCTAAGTTGCTTTAGTCACGGCCAGCTCTGTGACCCTGTAGACTGTAGCCCACCAGGCTTCTCTGTCCATGGGATTCTCCAGGCAAGAATACTGGAATGGGTTGCCAAGCCCTCCTCCAGGGGATCTTCCTGACTCAGGGATCAAACCTCGTCTACTGTGGCTCCTGCATTGCTGGTGGATTCTTTGCCACCAGAGAAGCCTGTCTTCAGTGATTAAAAGAAGCCAACAGTAAGAATAAGACCCCAAGTTGGAAGTGAACACTTTCCCAAGACAGCCCACTAGTTCAACAGACCTGTCCTCATCAATCCTCTAATTTTTAAATGGGGTCTTTTTTTGTTTTTAAGTTTTTAAAAATGGAGAAATTAAATTCCTGGTGTTGCTTATATATAAGGAGGAGACAGAAATGATCAGGAGTTTGGAGACTAGGGTCAAGTTCCTGGGGCTTGAAACCTTGTTCTACCACTTCCTAGGTAGATGACAAGTAAGTGACAGACAATGCTTATTAACTGTGTGACTAAGTTACTTAACTTTGCTAAGCCTCAGTTTTCCCATCTATAAAATGGAAATAATAATAATGATAGTTTATAGAGTTGTTGGGAGGGCTAAATGAAATAATGTAACTTAGAGTCATTTACACAGAATCTAGCTCCTAGCAAATATTCAATTAATGTCAGTTATTATATATTTGACTTACATATGAGGAGTACCAGATTTATGCTAGGTGACAGGATACATAAATCTCTTTCTTGATCTTCACGGGAAACCAGAAATCTAAACACTCAGTTATGATTCCATGTACGAGTTTAGAGACATAGATCAAAACCTTGAACTACTCTCTCTTTGCTACACCAGGTCCCTGACTCCTAAGCTGATGAGTTAATTGTACTTTCAATGTACAATTGAAAAAGTACAATTTCACAGGAATTGTGACCCCTGTTCAGCTTAGTTTATTTCAGTTTTTTTTTTTTCCCCAAGAATGAGCACATCTAGACATATGCCTAAAAAAGGAGGTTAGCATCATCTGGAAAAGGTAGCGCTTTGCTTTATGTTAACTGACAATCTTTAAAAAATTTTTTTTTCAATTGGAGGATAATTGCTTTACAATATTGTGTTAGTTTCTGCCATACATCAACACGAATCAGCTACAGGTATATATGTCCCCTCCCTCTTGAACCTTGCTCCCGCTTCCCACCCCATCCCACTCATCTAGGTTGTCACAGAGCATCAGATTTGAGCTCCCTGCATCATATAGTAAATTTTCACTGGCTATCTATTTTGCATATGGTAATGTATGTTTCCATATTACTCTCTCACATTTTCTTTCAAAGATGCAAATGTCTGAAATTTCTTAAGAAATGTTTGCCAAGGCACAGCTAATGCATATTTGTATTTGTTTGCAATTCCTTCATTTATGTTTCTAGTTCCTTACAAACTCTCCCTTCTGCCACCATTTTGATTGTGATAAAATCTATGCCGAGTTTTTATTAGTTGGAATCTCTTATTAGGAGAAGAAGAGAGAGTTAGAAATGTGAAACAGCCTGAAAATCCATATGGCAGGCACTCTGTCTTGGTTTGATTAATTGAAACTGAATTTCTTATTCTTTGATTTTGCTACTCAGAGAGGTATTCATGAACCAAGACCACAGTGCCAACTCTGAAAAGAATTATCTAGTCCCTTGTCCAGAGAGGTGAAGAGAGTACATCACTAGACCTAATAAAGCCCAAATCCACCTGCCACTGACTGGCTTTGATCTGTGTCTTTACTGGGACCTCGTGAAACAGCTTTTTATGGGAGCATGTTTATGAGGGGAGCCTGGGAAGGTGTTGCTCACTGTGTCTGTTTGTGCATTCTCCTCTTCCCAAGGGCAGAGGAGCAGGAGACTGGAATGGCTGAGCTCACAGCAAGAATAGCTTTCAAGCATCTTTCTTACCAAGCAGAATTTTCTAGGCCCAGTGATATAAGGAAAATAATTGCTGGGTTTCAAAGACTTACAGTAAAGAAAGCACATCCTTGCCAGTGGCCATAGCTTTGTGATGAAGAAAATACGTGTTTTTTCCCCAAAAGGATGAGGTAGAGAAAGCATCTTTTGTTTAATTCAACAACGACTATCACAATGCTCCTCCAATTCTGCCTAAATTCACCCAGGGAACTGTCTACAAATCTCACTCCTGGACCTGCTAGAGGACTAGAGAATAAGAACATCTGGGAGATGGGCCTCTGGATTTGTGCTTTTAAGAAGAACTCAGGGGATTCTTGGGACTTCCCTCATGGCTGGGATGGTAAAGAATCTGCCTACAGTGCAGGAGATGCAGGTTCCATCCCTGGGTCGGGAAGATCCCCTGGAGAAGGAATTGGCAACCCACTCCAGTATTCTTGCCTGGAGAATCCCATGGACAGCCTGGTGGGCTACAGTCCATGGGGCCACAGAGTTAAACATGACTGAGCAACTAACACTTTCAGGAGATTCTTACGATTACTTGAGTTTAGGAGACATTACTATGTAGGTCTGGATAAAAGTAAGAGAACAGAAGTGTATGTGAGAAGGAACAATAATTTTTGAAAGATAATATGTATGCTAAGACAGAACAGGCCTTCAAATATTTCTCAAGTGACTTATGTTCTGGATCAACAGTAAAAAGAATCAAACGCCAGAATACAGAATGACTCTGCTTTGTGGAAGAACATGTGATGTACAGTCTTGATAAATCTGAGAACTGTGATTTTTGAAGTTACTGAAATGGGACTTTTTCAATCTTTGAACAACACAAAACAGGACCCATCTTTTCTCTCTCTCTCTCTACCAATGCTTCATTTTATACAGACTTACCCATAGTATCAACCTTCTCTGTCAGCAGAATGCTTCTGCTGGTCTCTGAAGTTGATGTAATAGGCTTGGGAGGGAAAGCCACTGTTTCTTGAACCTCTGGCCCTTCAGAAGCTCCTTGGAACTAACAAGAGGAGGATTTCTCTGGTCTTTCCTAAGATTTGCAATTGAGGCTGCCTCACTCAGTAGCTCTATGGGAAAACCCCTTTCCATCCTTTAAAGCCTTGTGAAGAGGGGGAGTCTGGGTCCTGTTTCATGAGTTCCCAGGAGCCTTCTGCACTCTGAGCCTTTGTGCAGACCCTCAACCACCGACTCCGGCCACCCGAGGCCCTGTTGGCTTTTCCATCTGCTGAGACTGCCCCTGCCCTCCCCCAAGTCCTGTGACAGCTGGTAGAGCGGCCAACTTTCTGTAGCTGACAATATTTGCTCAGGTTATACTTCGTCACTTAGGTTTTATTTGAAGCCAGATCTCTGCCATTAGACCTTACATTTCAGCTGCCCAGAACCTGCCTTTCACTGAAAACCATGACCTGCTCTCTATAGCTCTGCCTCTTTCCAGGACCACCTGTTAAAACACTTAGTGTCCAAGTAAATCAAGATCAATAAGTCATTCAACTGTGTGTAAACATACACTGTGACACTTAGGATACGACTATGCTTCCATTGCCAGTTTTTTTGTTTTGTTTTAGATATCATTCTTGCAGAGCTCCTTAACTTCTTTATTGAAATCCCCATGCTATCCTCCCAGGTGGCACCAGTGGTAAAAAACCCACCTGCCAGTGCAGGAGAGATAATAGACAAGGGTTTGATCCCTGGGTCCAGAAGATCCCCTGGAGGAGGGCATGGTGACCCACTCCAGTATTCTTGCCTGGAGAATCCCATGGACAGAGGAGCCTGGCGAGCTATGGTCCATGGGGTCACAAAGAGTTGGACACAACTGAGTGACAACAGGAAATAACGGGAAACTCTTGGTTATTGAGGCAAACCATGGTGGGGCTGGGGGGCGGGAGGAGTGGGGAATTCGAGATTTTTCGGTTACCAGCTATGTAACAACATAAAAGCTGGTATTGTGCAAGTATATTGTACAAAAATGAACATGTAGTAATTACTTCATTCATCTTAATGGAGCCTTTGTTCCAGTTAGAGTCATGGGGGCTGGTAGGGGCAGACGGAGGAGTGTGAGAGCAAGTGAGGATAACCAGCCTCCACTGAAGAAAGTCTGCTCCACAGCTGGGTGGGGCCTCGGGAGTGGTGGGGTTGGAGGGGAGGTGTGGGGTGGTGCTGGGGGAGCCAGATCCCAATTTCATGGATGAAAGTCCCCGCATGGCAGATGGAGGGTAGCATGGAGCAGCATCCGGGCCCCCACCCCATCTCGGAGGCGCTCCTAGATTCTCTTCCCTCCACCCTTCTCCTCCTCCCCCTTTGCAGGTCAGAGGGATGCCGGGATTGGAGCTGCCCATCCTGGGAGACTGTGCGTGGGTCCTGAGATGACAAGACTGGATGGTCAGGCTGGTTTACAACCCCTCTCCCCATCATCCGTCACGCTGCTGCCTGAGACAGATACCCTGATTTATTTATGCCCCTCATTCTCTATTTAACTCCAACCATTCTATGGTAATTAACCTCATGGATGCTTTTAAACCTTATGTCTTCTTTCCCCTTTGTTGCCGATTCCCATCCCGGCCTCCCTGGGTTCCTCCCTATGATCACAAGTGCATTTCCTCACTTTGTGTGCTCCCAGAACTGCTGGAAGATCCCAGGCATCTGTCCCTCTCTGGCCCCTTCCCCTCACCAAATCCCCCTGTGGGAGCCTCTGTCACCTCCTGGGGTCCCACAGCTTCAGTCCCCTTCTTGACCCCCCTTTTCTCCAGAAGCACGTTGCTGGGGTTCCCTCCAGCAGTGACTTCTGGTCTGCAGAAACCAGAATCTCTGGGCTGGAAAAGGTGGGGCCCAAGAAGCCCCAGGGGAAGATGGAGTGTCCATGTCATTTGCCCAGAGGCCCCGTCAGGCCACCAGGACTACTGTGGACAGAGCCTCTGCCTGCTGGCGTCCGGGGGCTCTGGGGATGAGACAGCTGAGAGACAGATACTGTGCTTCTGAACCCCTGATGGCCCTGAGGTGCCAGTCCACTCTCTCTGGAGGCTTCAGGGAAATCCTTCCTTCCTTGAGGAAGTCTTGGGTGCTGTGTAGCATCTCAGGGCTGACCCACTTAGGGGACCTTACAACTGAGGCAGGTAGGCAGGCAGGCATCACTTCTACCCAGTGAGGATTCACATTGGCGGTGCCTGAGACCCATCCATCACAATTACCGGATAACCATTTTTGCCTTAGCAACGCCCGGGCACCAGTCTGCTGTAGGGGGCCATCAGCACACCTCAAAACAGCTGTCCATAATATGGCAGAAACATGTTTGGAGAAACATGGTGGCTTTCTCCAGGGTTTGTGGACTTGGAGAGTTTTCAGATCACCGGCTTCCCGGTACGCTGACCCCCAGGTTAATTTACACACCTCTCCCTTTCCTACCCTTTCTCTCACAGCCAGGCTTTTCCAGCTTTGTGAGAGATTGACACACCCACTGGAAACCCTAGTGTGATTCATAGCCACGAGGCTCCTCCACCTCCCAGGTGTCAGAGTGATAACTCAAATAGTGATGTTGAAAGAAACCAGTGATACTGATGAACGGGGAACGATTACGGCTCACAAACCCCTTCACAAGCTAGCTGGCTTCCAGCTCTTTGTTGTCAGGTGACAGATGATTAAAAATTGTATTTCACGACTGATGACCATGTGATTTGGGACATACAACTTGGAAAGAATACAATGAATTCACTAGGTCGCGACAAGGGAACTCCTTCAATTCTCATCCTATTTATGTGGCCCTTGAAAGTACTGGATTCTGAAAAGAACAGCTGCTTTTGTTCTGTTACTCGTTTAATAGGGTGTATCCACACATCTTTGTAGTAAGTAATGTGTGCGTGCTCACTCAGTCATGTCCGACTCTCTTCGACCCCATGGACTATAGCCTGCCAGGCTCCTCTGTCCATGGGATTTTCCAGGCAAAGATACTGACGTGGATCGCCATTTTGCCATTTCCTACTCCAGGGGATCTTCCTGACCCAGGGATTGAACCAGAGTCTCTCGCATTTCCTGCATTGGCAGGCAGAATCTTTACCACAAACGCAACCTGGGAAGCCCAAGAAATGCATGGCTAGTATATTAATAATATTTAGTGAGAAACAGGCTGAGCCCCTGGCTTCCCTGGTATGTCAGATGGTAAAGAATCTGCTGCAATGCAGGAGAACAGATTTGTTCCCTGGGTTGGGAAAATCCCCTGGAGAAGGGAATGGCAACCCACTCCAGTATTCTTGCCTGGAGAATTCCATGGACAGATAAGCCTAGTGGACTACAGTCCATATGGGTCACAAAGAGTCAGACATAACTGAGCAACTTACATTTTCATATTCACTTTCAGGCCTAGCCATAGCAACCATTAATGAGCTTGCAAAAATTGGATTTTTGTTACTATATGGACAAAAATCATTCACTTTGTGATAATTTTAATGCAATAAAATGGATAGAGACTGTAAGCTCCTTATGAGCTTTATATTTTAAACTTCAAAATAGAATCTGTCCAACACAGAAACACAGGCTTCAGCCAGATTTTTATAAGTGAAGTTTTATGACTAAGATCCCTGACTAAAAGTACAGTATGAAATTTTACTCTGCCTAATTTTATGGTGGTCCTAAGAATCCTGAGACTTTCAGAAAAAATAAATGGCAAGCTAAAAGTCTCTGTTGTTGTTTAGTCATTGAGTCATGTCCAACTCTTTTGCAACCCCGTGGACTGCAGCCCACCAGGCTTTTCTGTCCATGGAATTTTCCAGGCAAGAATAGTGGAGTGGGTTGCCATTTCCTTCTCCAGGGGATCATCCCAACCCAAGGATAGAGCCTGTGTCTCCTACACTGGCAAGTGAATTTTTTACCTCTAAGCAACCACTTGCCTAATTGACAATATCAGGCCTTCGTTTTCCTTACATGTTTTTCATGAAGTTTTGGTACATCTCTCTCATGGTTGTCATTGATTTTTGAGATAGCAGCTATAAAATGAAAAGTAAAAATTCTCTGCCTGGATATATCAACTAGATTCTGTCTCCACGGGCTGAGATATCAGAGCTATCCTGCTGGTGATTTTATCAGAGTAATGACTGACCATGACAGTGATGTTAACTCTCATCGCCTCTGCTTGGTTAACTTGTAATTAGATGTCAAATCTGAAACACTGCTTCTTGACCTTCACTAACCTTTTTTTATGGAAAAAGAAGAGCTGATCAAAAATCCATAACAATGGTAAAAGAACAGTTTAAAATTGATAATGAGGATTACATTATTGAGGGTTTGAGTCGAGAATAGTAATGAATATAACTTTATAATATACTTATAGACATTTTATTTTGATTATATATAAATATATGATCTATAAATATATATATACTTATAGAGATACAACCCATAAAGGTGCCTTTGTGTAAAAGAAATGGATTCCACTTTGGAATTCACTTGTCATTAATTAGAAAATTATAATAAAATGCTGATTTTGTTAGTTGTTGTTTAGTCACCTAGTCAGGTCTGACTCTTTGTGACCCAGGGAAGCACAGCAGGCTTCCCTGTCCTTCACTATTTCCCAGAGTTTGCCCAAGTTCATGTTCATTGAATCAGTGATGCCATCCAGTCATCTCATCCTCTGTTGTCCCTTTCTCCTCTGGCCCTCAATCCTCAGAATCTTTTCCAGTGAGTCGGCTCTTTGCATCAGGTGACCAAAGTATTGGAGCTTCAACTTCAGCATCAGTCCTTCCCATGGATATTCAGGGTTTATTTCTTTTCAGATTGACTGGTTTGGTCTCTTTGCTGTCCAAGGGACTCTCAAAAGTCTTCTCCAACACAATTCAAATACATCAATACTTTGGCACTCAGCTTTCTTTATGGTCCAGCTCTCACATCCGTATATGATTACTGGGCAACCATAGCTTTGACTATATGGACCTCTGTTGGCAAAGTAATGTCTCTGCTTTTTAATACGCTGCCTAAGTTTTTCATAGCTTTCCTTCCAAGGACTAAGCATCTTTTAATTTCATGGCTGCAGTCACCATCCTCAGTGATTTTGGAGCCCAAGAAAATAAAGAAAATTTTGTTAGAAAAATATACTAATATCTCTCATAATAAATAATCATTACAATGTGAATGGCACTTCTACAGTTGTACAAGATGAAGCTCATAAATGTAGGTGACAGCCCTTCCAGAACGTTAGGACGAATATAACAAATATACCTCAACACTCTCTGTCTTATGATGAAAGTTATTATGTATTCTGATGTCTACAAAACATATAATTTGACCTTAAATTTAGCAAATTGATAGTATAACCTTTGAACCAGCTATTAACGCCTCAGCTTCCTGTGGCTGAAAAGGGTATGCAAAGTAATTTTAAAAAACAAAGAGACTATTCAATTCACGTACAAAGAAGCTGTTAAAAACTTATCTCAATGTAGGCAACAAGATTAAAGCAATAAATGCATTTGTAGTACCACTTGTTACATACTAATGTACATTGTAAAAGGGTCCATTATGGAGCTGGAGGTAATAGCATGGTGACAGAAGGTCAGAGGCATTTCCCAAAGCTCCAGTGGAATGGATCAGACCTTGATTTAAAACAATAATAATAAGGTAAAAGAAGAGAGATTCAAATAAGCAATTCAGCTATTTACAGATTGTGAAACTGTGAAATACCCTTTATATATGATCTTAGATTACACTTAGGGTAAAGATGATGCAAGTGATGATGAATGTGAAGTCCTTAGCACAGTGTCAGCCTCACTGGAAGCACTAAATAATTAATTATCTTCACCAATTCATCATTTCATTTTATGGAAAGCATTCATTAATAATAACTTATATCTCTTAGGTGTTGTGAAATTTCCGAAAGACTTCTGCATATGGTTGCTTTATTGCATCTTCATCACAAACTTTTCTGTGAATTATGTCCCTCATTGTGTAGGTGAGGGGACAGATACCCAGGGCTACAGAGAATTTGAGTTAATAAGTAATAGCATCAGTTCATAAAGCCTTTGAACTCCACTGATGGCCTCTATAGTATGCCAGTTTTCCTGAGCATAACTTTGTACCATTAACATTGGAGAAAATAGACAAATCCTCTAATTCAATCAATTAGTGTTGGACTGGGCTTCCCAGGTGGTTCAGTTGGTTAAGAATCTGCCTGCAATGCCAGAGACCCGAGTTTGACCCCTGGGTTGGAAGGATCCCCTAGAGAAGGGAATGGCAACCCACTCCAGTATTCTTGCTTGGAGAATTCCATGGACAGAGGAGCCTGGTAGGATACAGACCATGGGGTTGCAAAGAGTTGAACATGACTAAGCAACTAACACATAGATAAAATAGTTTGCTTTGTATTAACTGCTCATGTTTATCCTAGGCTTACTATTGACAAGCATTGGCCTAAGCATTTTACATGCACTTTCAACCTTCTCATCATCCTTTTGAAGTAGTGCTATCATTTTCTCCATTTTCTCAATGAAGATGTTGAGACTGAAGGAGGTTAAGTTACTTGCCTGACATCATGTTGCTGGCAAGTTTAGGACTTTAAAATCAAACATACTGCAATAGGTTTATCAGTACTATCTGCAGGGCAGGAATAAAGATGTAGACGTAGAGAACAGACTTGTGAACGTGGGGAGAAGGAAAAGGCGGGGCGAATCGAGAGAGGAGCATCAACATATATACCCGACCTTGTGTAAAATAGCTAGCTAGTGGGAAGCCGCTGTATAGCCCAGAGAGCTCAGCTTGGTGCTCTGTGATGACCTAGAGAGATGGGATAGTGGCAGGGGAGCGGGGGAAGAGGAAAGTCCCCAAGGGAGGGGACATATGTATACATATAGCTGATTTGCTTTGATGTACAGCAGAAACTAAGACAACATTATATGCCAATAGAAAAAGAATCCAACATCCTAGATGATTCCAGAACCCTCAGCTCCCAACCATCTCACAGCATCAGTTATATGATACTCAGTGAATAAGCCTGTACCCTATTTATCACCCTAATAAAAGATAGTAAGTATAAAATAGCCAGAAAAATTATTACAATTACAGTGAAATATTCAGAACTTCTGTTAAGTATTTTTGGCAATACTAAATGTATGTTTGATCTATTTGCCAGAAAAGTTAAATGTAAAAATGATATCAGTACAATGATTTTTGAAAGAGAAGTGATCATGACTTTTTTCAAGCATTTTAGGAGTGAGTTAAAAAAAATCACTTTATCTAACAAATCAGATCACTTTCTAATTAGATTTTCTATAATATGTTGACGCAATAGTGTGAGGTGGCACTTTTTTACTATTGGGGAAAAAAGGTTAACCTTTCTTATGAAAGTTATAGTGGAGGGAAGCTCTTTGTAGCATGGCTGAAGGTGAAACCTCAACCAGGGTAGACACCTTCTTGATTTCTGGAGCATTTACCAGCAGAAATAGTAGTGTTTTTATGTGCTGCTGCTGCTGCTGCTAAGTTGCTTCCGTCGTGTCCAACTCTGTGCAACGCCATAGACGGCAGCCCACCAGGCTCCCCCATCCCTGGGATTCTCCAGGCAAGAACACTGGAGTGGGTTGCCATTTCCTTCTCCAATGTATGAAAGTGAAAAGTGAAAGTGAAGTCGCTCAGTCGTGTCCTTTTCTTCATGACCCCATGGACTGCAGCCCACCAGGCTCCTCCGTCCATGGGATTTTCCAGGCAAGAGTACTGGAGTGGGGTGACATCGCCTTCTCTGTTTTATGTGTTAGTGATGCCTAAACAGGTTAAACAGAATGTAACAAACTAAGACAGACTAAATATTTGCAAGCAGTTGCTCTAAGCTGTACCAATACTGCTGCTGCTGCTGCTGCTAAGTCACTTCAGTTGTGTCCGACTCTGCTACCCCATAGACGGCAGCCCACCAGGCTCCCCCGTCCCTGGGATTCTACAGGCAAGAATACTGGAGTGGGTTGCCATTTCCTTCTCCAATGCATGAAAGTGAAAAGTGAAAGTGAAGTTGCTTAGTCCTATCCGACTTCGAGACCCCATGGACTGCTGACCCCTTGTTAATAGCAAACCAGATGAATCTAACTCAAATATGCTTTCAGTTTGTAGTAACTAGTAATGAGGTACTACTGATTTAAGTAAAATTTCCTTTCAGCAGAACTTTGCAAGATAATCTTTGGTGATTTTATTTGCTGTTATTGTTGCTTGCCTGTGTTTTTAAGGGTAAATATTGGCTCCAACACAGACAATGAAACAAATAAGACTCTAAAAGTGAATCCAGTGAGTAAGTTTGGCTTTATATTTACTAGTTGAAAATCAGGAAGAAATAAAAATTAATCAATACTTTTTCTTGTCAGTGTCTATCTGAAGAGCCTAGGGCAGTGCAGGCAAATCAAAGGCGCTCAGAAATATCTGTGGCTTCAGTTGAATTGAGAAGACAACACATCTGAAACATTGTCACGTCACTGGGATGCTTCTGTGCCCACAACCGGTGTGTGACAGAGCTCATGCTGGTATAATGCAAACTTAGCTTAACCTGAACAGTAAGGAGAATGCTATGTTACAGTTATATATCCCTGTCCTCTCTGGACTCCAGGGTAATTTAAAATATATCATTTTTCTCATAGCATTTCTGGGAAAATTGAGACATGGAGAATTTGTTATGATTCACGGGGAAGGATACAGCGGTTGTGCAGCTGGCAGCCATCTCCTCCCTCCATCTTCCCCTTTAACTCCTTCTGTAAGAGAGCTCCATGAGAGCGAGCCATGAAGGGAGCTTTGTAATTAGGAGAGAGAAGGAGTGAAGCTTTAGATCTGATTCTGGAATTTTCTAGCACTTTGTGAAATGAAGGATGACTGCATGACCAAACCAAGTGCCAACATTCCGATGGCTCTGGAGAGGCACTGATGTTGCCCATTGAGTTTGCATGGTCTTTTGTTGTCCACTCAATTGCACATTTATAGGAAGAGACTGTCCAGTCAATATCTCATTCTCCAAATAGGGCCTCTCTTTATGTGATTTGGGAAATGTGGTATTAAATCAGACGTCCTCTTTTATTTATTTGTTTTTTCCTGCACTGGGTCTTCGTTGCTGAGCTCAGGCTTTCTCTAGTTGCAGTGAGGAGGGGCCACTCTCTAGTTGGGGTACACAGGCTTCTCATTGTGGTGGCTCCCCATGTTGCAGAGCATGGGCTCCAGGGCCTAGGGGCTTCAGTAGTCGCAGCATGTGGGCTCAGTAGCTGTGGCTCACAGGCTTAGTTGCTCTGAGGCATATAGAATCTTCCTGCACCAAGGATCAAACTCATGTCCCCTGTATTGGCAGGATTCTTATTCACTGTGCCACCAGGGAAATCCATTAATTAATTTTATTAATAGTATTATTATTTCAGTCTTTCAGCTGTCTTGCACGGCATGTGGGATCCTAGTTCCCTGACCATGGATTTGAATCTGAACCCGCTTTGGAAGCACAGAGTCTTCACCACTGGATCCTCAGGGAGGTCCCAGATGTCCTCTTGACATTAAAAAGGAGCATCACTCTTTAGAGACCTAATTTCTTTCTTTACCTAATGGAGGCTTTGGTATGGGTTTGCTGCATGTTACCTGCATTAAAGCATAACTGCTCACGGATTTTCTCATTTAGGCAAACAGTGTGGGACACAGCCAACAGCCATTCAAATTCTAATAAGGATGAAACCCTTGCGAGGGAATTGGCCCCAAATTTGAAGAGTACTCAATAGCTTGGACTCGCCTCTTAAAAGTTAGTGAATATATAATCTGCCAGGGGCACAAGGGAAGAAAAGTTTGATATGTCATTATGCCAGTTGGCTTGAGGCCTTAGGGGAAGAGAAATGATTTATAGGACCTGTGTTGGGTGGCTGCTAATGGGGGTGGGGAGTTGCCTTAGGAGGTTTATAGGAAAGGGCTGCACAATGTACTTTCTAGACTGAGTGGTACCCTGGAAGGATATCCTCACCAAGGGCCCCTTCACAGACTTGGTGTGCATCTCCAGTGCCGTCCAAAGGATTCCAGACAAGGAACATTTCAAGGTTTACTGGTCGTACAATCCTTATGTCTCCCATGCATGCTGCATTCACTGCCCAGCATTTTCCTCGATGGGAAGCCTCCTTAGTCAGCACTTCCAAAGTGTTGTCATCACAGACATCCTGGAAATGACCAGCATTTATGGTTGGGCATGAGAGTCCTGGACTTCCCTAAGACTCCCTAAGGTCCTGTCTGTTACCTAGTCCAAGCTTGTACTGCTTGACAGGCTATTAATCAAGAGACAAGTTGTTAGGACAAGGAATAGTGACTTTATTTGAAAAGCTATCACACTGAGAAGATGGTGGATTAGTCTGTCAAAGAACCATTTACCAGAATTAGAATTCAGGCTTCTTTTATACTGAAGAGAGATAGCTGTTTGTTGCAAATTTCTCTGTGCTGGAATCCTTTCTTTTTGTTGTTCAGTCACTAAGTCATGTCTGACTCTTTGTGACCACAAGGATTAGAGCATGCCAGGCTACCCTGTCCTCCACTATCTCCTGGAGTTTGCTCAAATTCATATCTATTGCATCCATGATGCCATCCAACCATCTTATTCTCTGTCACCCTCTTTACTTCTTGCTCTCAATTTTTCCAAGCATCAGGATCTTTTTCAATAAGTGAGCTCTTCCCAACAGGTGGCCAAAGTATTGGAGCTTCAGCATCAGTCCTTCCAAAGAATATTCAGGGTTGATTTCCTTTAGGATTGACTGGTTTGATCTCCTTGATGTCCAAGGAGCTCTCAAGCGTCCTCCAGCACCACAGTTAGGAAGCATCAATTGTTTGGCACTCAGCCTTGTTTATGGTCCAACTCTCACATCTGTACATGACTACTAGAAAAACCATAGCTCTGATTGTATGGACCTTTGCTGGCAAAATGATGTCTCTGCTTTTTAGATAGCTAGCTATCTTAGATAGATAGATAGCTATCTTAGATAGATATCTTAGATAGTTAGCTATCTAGGTAGGTCTGGTCACAATGTTCCTGTAAATCTCCAATAAGACAAATGTTTTTCTCTGTTATCTATCTATGAATGGTAAAGTGTTGTAATGTTAAAGTCAAATCGTTGAGAATAGGCTGTCCTGTGGATTTCAGGCTACACACAACATTCCTTTACAAAAGGTGCAAAGCCCACATGACTCAGCACAGGTAACTAGAACACAAGGGTTAGAGCTAAAAGAGTGGATTCAACATGGAGTCAGGTTTGTCCTCCTCTGTTACATGTCCATTGATCTCAGCATACCTGTAATCCCTTGGAAACATCAATGTCTCCATTTGGGTAAGATTCGATTCTGCTTCTAAGCAAAGGACAGACTAACATGTATCATCATTGATGAAGATTTCAAGAAAAAAATGAGACCATTTCTAAACACAAATACAAATACTCTTTTCACGAGGCCAAATAGTGCAGCCATTAGAGATGGCAATTCCCAAAGTCACTGCAGAGATTGTAGAGCAGCTCTGCCCTCTCACCCACCTGGACCTTTGGGGAGAGCTTTGGGATCCAGCCATGGCTGGAGGGGAGCCCAAATGTGCAGGTGGCTGAGATAACTGATGAGAGCACGTCGCTGAGGGCTCATTCCATCTGTGCAGGTGTGTGCGCTGTCACTTCAGTCGCATCCAACTCTTTGCCACCCTGTGGACCGTAGCCCGCCAGACTCTTCTGTCCATGGGATTCTTCAGGTAATAATACTGGACTGGGTTGCCATTTCCTCCTCCAGGGTATCTTCCCAACCCAGGGATCAAACCCTTGTCTCTTACGGCTCCTGCATTGGCAGGTGGGTTCTTTACCACTAGTGCCACATGGGAAGCCTGTTCCACGGGTAGCAACGTTCAAACAGTTGCAGGCTTAGCAAAATGTGGAGCAAGAAGCTTGGCACAGAAGAGGTACCAGGGCGTTTGCTGAAAGGGCAGTCATGAGAGTGCATGTCAGTTGGCTGACGTCAACTGTGACATAGTCTGTAATAGTAAAGCAGACGTGAATGCCTGCCAGCCGTTGTCCCTGCTTCCAAAAGCTGTGGCTTGGCTTTGTACTACTAACATGCTGTCCTCCCCTTCCACCCCCCATTCCCTGCCTGGCCTGCTGCCCCATGGCATCTTAGCGTACCTCATGTCTGATTCACTGGGCACTGATGAGTAAGAGTTGGCAATCGTGCACCTCATCACTTTCAAGGGAGCCATGAGTCATCTTCTTTCCTCTTCAGATTCACTGATGATGAAGATTCCTGGAGGGAGGTGGCTAGATTGTATGTGGGGCAACTGTGTCTCAGACCCACAAAATGAAGTTGTTAGGATGGTCTTGGTAATCTATATAGTTAATAAGCTTCCAGGTTATTCTTTGGGCGGAGTTTGGGGAAGATGGCAGCTGGAGCAATGCTTCTCAACCTTGCCCGGAGATGAAACACCTGGGGACCAGAAAAGCCTCCGGGTCCAGGCCCAACCCAGACCAGTTAACTCATGGTCTTTGGATGGGACCCTGGCACGGGTGTCTTTCAAAGTCCCCAGGGAACTTGAATGTGTAGTCAAAATTAAGAACCGAGAGGAGTTTCCAGCTATTCGGAAAACCCACATCCCAGCAAGCACTCATTTGACGTTTGTATACAGAGAACTTTCCTCTCTGAAGCTGTGTGGCCTTGTTTTAAGTGACAGCAACATCCCTGCCTTTCCGGAGTCTTTGGTTTGGTTTGCTGGAGGAGATTTGACCAGGAAATGAATTCAGTTCTTGAGCAACAAATAGAATACGCAGTGCTGTCAGAAGTGAAGAGTGTCCATCTGAGAGCACAGCAGAAGTGAAAGTGTTAGTTGTTCAGTTGTGTCTGACTCTTTGCATCCCCATGGAATGTAGCCCACCAGCCTCTTCTGTCCATGGAATTCTCCAGGCAAGAATATTGGAGTGGCTAGCCATGCCCTCCTCCAGGGGATCTTCCCAGCTCAGAGATCTAACCCAGGTCTCCTGCATTGCAGGCAGACTCTTTATCATCTGAGCCACCCGGGAGGGCACAGAGGGTGGAGAAACAATATAATTTAGAGCAAGTAAAGGGAATGATTCCTGGAAAGTATATTTTGACCTGGAATAGCAGGTGTACAGCTTTTCATCCCTGGGGATACTGGATAAAAACATGGAAATGTATTTTCTATACTTAGTTTCTAATAGTAACAGAGATGACCAAATGAAAGATAACAGGAATAAACCTGTGATACATTTTTTTGTTTCCAAAGGTAAATAAAAAATGCCAAGGCAACTTTTCACAAGACCCCTGGTTGGAAGTCTGGTTGGGTCTATCCTGCGGGCTTCATTAGAAATTCACTGGAATCAGTTATGAATTCACTGGGACCAACGGTGTCAGATGTAACCCGTTTTCCTAATTGTTGCCCTGACTAGCTGTGAAGGCAGCTGCCTAGAAGTCTGTCCAGAAGTGTTCTGATGTAGGCCAGCATGAATGGAAAAATAAAGAATGTTCATTTGATTCTATGTTTTCTTATATTTACTAAAACAGAAACATCTCCCATTCTTATTTTGAGTAAAGGAGATAACCATTAGCCCAGTCTCTTTTCTTATATTTCTTTCTTTTTTTATTAAGGAGAGAAATGCTTTCCTGCCTAATGGGTCATATTTTAAGATTTTCATGTCATACAACATACATAGTGTACTTTGAAATGTTTTAGTTTGTTTTGTACCTAGCTTGTTTGACATGCACTTGTTGTGATACAATTAGATTCAAATTCAGAGGGGGGAATGTTCCTTCTATTCTATTTTCATGCTGTAAGGCTCAATGAAGACTCATGGAATAAGTGAATCAATGTACTTAGGATATCAGCAAATCAGAAATAGCAAATGCAGAAAGAAGAAGAAGCAGCTCAGGATTTTCTCCCAGGGGATGCATGCGTGATAAATCAAATCAGTTGTATCTGACTCTTTATGACCCCATGGACTGTAGCCTACCAGGATCCTCTGTCCATGGGATTCTCCAGGCAAGAATACTAGAGTGGGTAGCCATTCCCTTCTCCAGGGGATCTGTTCAACCCTGGGTTCAAACCTGTGTCTCCTGCAGCTTGTGTACTGCAGGCAGAATCTTTACTGCTGAGCTACTGGGGAAGCCCACCTGTCTCTTAGAGGATACTAGACAAAGAATGTGTCCTCCAGCTTCTTTTGAAAAATTAATTCTTAGTGAAAAGTTAGACCATGAGAAGTCAACACTGCTTAATTTCCATTCTTTTGCAAAACAGTTTATTCAATAATTTTATGGCAGAGGTAAATCCTCAATAAAGTTTCTGTGTTTGATAAAACATCAGATGTGTGATTAAGTGATTGGTCTCCGGAACATCTCATGATGAAGACTTTATGTGGTACATCTTCTTATGACACATAAAATAGCATAGGAAGGCCAGGAAATTCTCTCTGTCCACAACACACAAAAACATTTGAGGGGGAGGTTATTCATGTATATTTCCTGAGTGACTCTGAGCCAGGGATGTGAGGAGGGACAAGCCGACCTCAGTGATATAGAAAACCCTAGCCTCTAAGAAAGAGATGCTGCCAAGGTAAACCACAAAGATTGTCATAAAAGAAGCTGGATCAATCATTTTGGAAGGCATTTGACTTTTGTCATATTTGTGATTTTGGAAAAAGGTCAATTTCTAATGAAAAATACAATTTTGGAGGTTGGTTTTTCATGGTCAAGGAATAAAGATTTAGATGGGAAGCAATGAAGAAAATTCCATGTAATACTCACAGAGAGAAGGTAAATGATCCTACAGAAATGTCTCAGGTAGCACCAGTGGGAAAGAATCCACCTGCCCTAGAAGATGAAAGAGATGAGGGTTCGATTCCTGGTTTGGGAAGATCTGCTGGAGGAGGGCATGGCCACTCACTCCAGTATTCTAGCCTGGAGATTCCCTGCGACCATGCACACTCCAGATTTCACAGGCTTGAATCTCTTATTTCCTCATGTGACTGTTTTTTATTTTGAGAAGGTACAGTGTTTCAAGTGAAAACTTTCTAAAGGTTAAAGTTATTTCCAGATAAGCATATGTGTTGTGCTGCACCGTTGTGATGCTGAGAGGCTGCACTTTCAGTGGCGTAGACCACATAGTGAGCTACATGGTGCTCTTTACCTGTTTGCTGTGCGGCACTTCCTTCAGCCTAGATGGGCAGCATCATTGGCTCATTGCTGTCATGGACCCCACCATGGTCATACGAATAATACTCCATGCCTAGAAAGAGTCTGTGGGACCATTCCTTTCCTACAGAGACAAATTATGGGTCTGGCAGTAACCTCCAGAGCTAGCTCCTAGACCCCTATTTTCATTCTAGACATATTCTTCCAGTGCCAAAAGTCAAATGGCGCTGGAAACTGTCACATCTTAGCAAAAGCCCACAGGAACATGAGCCCGTCAGCTGTTCCAGGGCAATGACTGATCATTTGGAATGAATGACCTTGCACAGTGTGGTGCTGACAATCGTCATTGTTTTCCAGAGACTATTAGATACAGACACCAACCAGGAAGTGAAACGAGACACTCCACATGCAATGTTTTGTTCCGAGTCTCAACTGTCTTAGTTTATTTGTCTCAAGCATTTTAGTTTATTTGTCTCAAGTGTTTTAGTTTATTTGCTTTTTTTAAAATAAGGAAGTTTGCTTTGCTGTGTAAGAGGTGAAGCAATATAGGAGGCATTTAGTGATCAGAGCTGCCAAGAGTGGAGATGGCTGACGTCTTAGGATCCCCTATGTGAACTCATAAAGTTCAGACAACTCAGCCCTCTGCCATAGCTCCCCACTCTGTGTCCACTGGTGACCGTGGTCCACATGGGCAGCTGGGTCACAACAACCAGTGAAGCAGCATTCTTAAAAGTCCTTCAAAGTCTAACCAAGAACTGCACCACACCTCATGAGGAAGGTCAATATCATCTTTATATACAAAGATTACCAACATATCATTGATAAGGATTCATGAAACAAGACAGAAGCCTGTTTTAAGAAACTTCAAAATTAAGGCAAGAATATAAATCTTTTCTCAGATCTACAGGGATTACGCATTAATTCACAGAAGAGAGAAAATGCACACCCAGTGACTGAGCATATAAATTAAACTGAAGGAGATATTTTCTTGGGTGTGAAATTAAAAGAACAATGAAGGAGGGCTTTCACACAGTCTGTGACCTGGGATGCGATTGTCTACTCACAGAATCAAATGTTTTTACACTGATGTCAAACTAAATGGTGACAGTGTTGGAGGTGGGAGTGGGTGAGAAATATGTCTCCCCAACTCTTGTATCAAAGATTCCTCCTGGAATGTCTCTTCGCCAGCACTCCTGATGTCCAGTCCATCATCCAGTGTGACCTGTCCTACTTCCTCAATACCTCCTTGTCTGCCTTCCTCTCCAGCCTCACCGCCCCCATCATCCCTGCCTGGACCACCAAAACCACCGTCTGACAGGTGAAACCTCCCACCTCCCCCCGCCAATGCATTTTAATAGAAGAATCCTTCTGTTGGTCTTCCTGGTGTCTCAGACATTAAAGAATCTGCCTTCAAGGCGGGATACCTGGGTTCGATCCCTGGGTCAGGAAGCTCCCCTGGAGAAGGGAATAGCTGCCCACTCCAGTATTCTTGCCTGGGTAATCCCTGTGGGCAGAAGAGCGTGGGGAGCTACAGTCCATAGTGTCACACAGAGTCGGACACGACTGGAGTGACTTAAACACATGCATGTAAGCACCCACTCCCGTATTCTTGCCTGGTATTAATTCCACTGATGAGGAGCCTGGCAGGCTACAGTACATAGGGTCACAAAAAATCGGACAGGACAGTAACTAACACTTTCACTTTCACTGTTGACGGAGTGATCTTTTAAAAATGTGAATCTGATTATGTCATCCTAGAACTCAGAATCCTTTCCTGACTACCCATCACCTGCAAGATGAAACTCAAGAACCTGAGCAAGACATGTGGGGATCTCTACCACCTTGCCTCTCCTATCCAGCTGCTTCCTAAAAGGCACCCTGTATACATGGCCCTCTTTTACTAACCTGTGCATATTCCTGGGCACCAGCTCATTTGAGAAGCCCTCCTAGGACACCCCAATGCCATCAGTGCTTCGGCCAGGGCGCCCTGGGCATAGCTTTCTCATGACCTTTATCACATGCATTGTGACTCTTTTCTTGTCTGTGACCTTCCTTAGATCATGAGTAATTCTGCCATTTGATGGACTGCAACCAGTTCCTGATATTTCTGATTATCATTATTGTGCGTTAGCAATGGAATGGTCCCACTGCAGTGTGTACAAAGACATGAGAATTTTCACTTATTCAACATCTGCAATTTCCAGACAGTGATTTCATTCAGTAAAGAGCCAGTGAGGGGCCAAGGCAGCCCCAGCACTGAGGGTGCAGCTCAACGGGCTGACTTCATCTGCAGGGACACTGTATGGTCAGACTCACTGTCCCGCCCTCAGATGAGGAGGAGAAGGGTCTTCATCTGGCCTGAATCCAAATCCAAACCCATCTACTTTTGATCTACTCTCTTCCTTGAAATGTGGGAACTACATTAGTTGCCTGAACCCATCAGCCTTGGAAGGCCTCAGATTGGGGCTGCCTGACTCATGGTCACAGTGGGACAGTTTGGTGGCAATTCAGCACAAGCAGGCAGAGGACCCTGAGTACAGAGGAGAGGAGCTGGGGTGGGAGAGGGCAGGGTGACGGCTCATGGATTCTGCTGGTGCAGTTGTGGGCCCCTCCATGACCCTCCATGACCTAGAATGTGACGCGCAAGCTTGTCTTTGTGTTTGTGGAACACCGCATCCTGCCATTACTGTCATGAGGGAACTGAGGTAGTCAGAGACCGGAGACTGAGATGGTCAGAGAGAGGAGACTGAGACAGTCAGAGAGAGGAGGCCAAGGTGGTCAGAGAGAAGAGACCATAGGCACCCATATCTTTGAATAGAGCAAAGTTTACAACACAGTCTTTAAGAATAATTTGCTAAAAATATCAGATGTCAGAAAGAACAAAGAACTGCTCTTTATCAGAAGAGGATGAACCTAAGGAAATGGCAACTTTTAAGGACAAATTTTAATGTAAAGATATCTGAGGATGTGTTTTATTTATTTGAATTATTACCAGTGCACTCATTTCTCAGAAGCCTGGAGCACATGTGTGAAATGTGAACAGAATAATTAAAGCAATAGTTAGAATCCCTACAAGGGAAAAACATCAATGTAATGTTATTGTTTACAATTTAATTGAAGAAACCACTTAAAAGATGCAACAACAGAAAGAATTTAATAAGGTTTTTACCCTTGCCTCCACAATGAGGGGACTGAATCTAACTTAATATAGACCCCCTCCTGTTACTCCTAATATAGTGAGACTGTGTGTATATTCCTCATAGCTGATTGCAGTTGTAATTATTTGTTCATTTCATGTGTTTCATTAAATATTTGTTGAAATGTATGTATGCATCTTGTGCATGCTAAGTCGCTTCGGTCATGTTTGACTCTCTATGAACCCATGACTGTAGCCCACCATGTTCCATGGAATTCTCCAGGAAAAAATACTGGGGTGGGTTGCCATTCCCTTCTCTTGGAGATCTTCCCAACCCAGAGATCAGACACACACACACACACACACACACACACACACACACACACACACTGCTATTTCTGTATCTAAACTGTGGTTCTGGATCCAGGAATTTTTGAAAAGGTTGTCTCTAAACAACACTGATCATGATGCTTTCTTCCATTTAACTGATGCTTAGTTAAAAAGGAGGCCCTTCACTTCAGTCAGAAATTTCTATATCTTGTCTCTAAGGCATTTATTTTTTCTGTCTTAAATAAGTGAAGCCTTTGTAGAGGTGCTGCCCCTGACTGGACACGTGCTGTCAGATGTCTGTGGCCAGGTTCCCGAGTTGAATCCACCTACCTTGGGTAGAGATCCTGATGGTCCTTGTTCAAATCTATTCTGCCTGTAACACAGGCTGTGATAGAAGCCTGCCCTATGCTCTAAACGGGTTGACAATTGGTATTGCCATCCACATTTTGTGAATTTCCACTCAGAACTCTGATGCTTCTGGACACGACCAGAGGTTGTGAGCTAAGAAACCCCAGTGAGGCAAAGAGGGAGCTGGGGGACTCTGGACTGATGAACCTTGCACCCCACCCTTTCTTGAAATCTGATCATTTCCTGTGGTTGTTTCAGACTTCTATATAACTAGATTGTTTCTTCCGGTTTATCTAGAGCCAAGTTCAGGGTCTGGAATATATTAAGTGCTCAATAAATAGTTGGATGGATGGATGGATGATTGGATGGATTAAAAAGAAGAAAGGAGAGAGGGAAGGAGGGAAGTAGAAAAGAACTGAACACTAGTTCTTCCCTTTTAAAACTTCTTGCTTCCTGGGTCTTCTCTCCCTTGGGTTGATCTCTCCATCTTCAGCACTATCTTCTGTGAAGGACATATTACCTTCTCCAGCCTTTGGTCCTTGGCACGTCTCTTTTCTCTCCATTCTTATGATTGTCATATGTGGGTGGAGGTCCCCCAGGATTCCCTCAGTCTTCCTACAGCATTTTGGTTTTGTGTTACCAAACTCCAGTTGTAAGGTCTCCATCATGCATCTACCATTTCCCCAAACCAAATACAGCTATCACCAAATTAATCAGGTGTTTCTTTCTTCAAAGTTCTCCAGGTTTTCCCACTCCCCACATAAATCATTATCATTTGGGTAGCTGGGCTTGAAATCCCATAGTCATCATTGTCTCTTTGCCTCCCCTCTGCCTGTTTCTGTCTCAGCCCCTATACCTCCTACCCCCACCCCAGTTCATTCTTCTCACTCTGTGCTGATTGTGCTGCAATTTTCTAAACAGGCTTCCTGACTCCATTTTCTTCCCACTAAAGTTGATACTATGCACTGAAGAACAATTAATTTTCCCAAATTACTTCTCTGTTCATGTTATTCTCTGATTTAAAAATCTCCAGTGACTCGTTCTAGCTGAAGGCAGTGACTTCCTAGAGTTTTAGATATGATAGAGCAGTAAATAAAGCAATTAGAAAAAAATCAAACCTATAAAAATATCAAAACTAGAAAAAAAAACTAGGGAGGGAAGTCATGTATTTCTCCTAGTAAAGACGTTTTTAAAATCACTGTCAGTGGAATCCATTGTTACATTTTAACTGTAAGTGGTAGGCAGGACAATCTCAGAAGACAACCTCTCACACTGGAAGCGATGCTTTTGTGAAGACCTTCAACTGCTGGCCACCGTATGTCCTTGTTCCCTGGACTGGTGACACTGCCCCCTGCGGCAGTCACTTCCCTGCCCTATGGAGCCCCTGGCATCTCTTTGGCCCTCATTTCCCTTCCCACCAGCAACTGCCCCCTCTGATCACACCAGAGCATCAACCATTTTTCTTAGGAGACATAGGACAAGTCACTTGACCTCAGTTTTCTCCTTTTAAAAATGAAGGCTTTGCCACTGATGATACTGATGGTGAGATTCCTTCCAGTCCTCAAGACTATATTGTTGATTGATTGACCTAATCAGGGTGATAGCTCTATTCCTATAATCTGGTTTACCACTGCATAAGATCAAATTAAAATATCTAGGATTAAAGGCAAGGATTTTTCCCAACAGAAGATGAGGTATAAATCAAAGTATGAAATGGAAACTGTTCATTACTCTCCCCTGGGTAGCTTGGTATCTGAAAATTGGGGAAGCAGAGAACATCCTGAGTGAATGGAACAAGATGATGAAAATATCTATTTTATGCAAATCCTTTTTGTCTGGGGGAAAAAAAAATAAAAGCATCACTGACATCCTCAGAGAATATTTGCCCTCCCACCTCTTTTAGCTTCAAAGGATCCATTGATTTAACTTACACTGTGGTTTTTAATTCCTTTGATTTTCTGGGTTCTCCTCCAGTCCACCCTGTCTTTTCCACTCACACAGAGGCAGAGTTCAAATTGAGGCAGCCAAGGAAAGCAGGAGGGTGGGGGGATGATCCATCAATCATGCCAACTCATCTTTTTCAGCAAAGATATGATGAGGCTTGGGACCCCAGTCTTGAAAGGTGGATGTGATCTCAGGGGTTTGCTTTGCAGACTTCCAGTGTTACCTAGAAAGAGCAGAGGGACACAGCTACAGGGTTCACGTGGGCACCCCACCTGGAGAGCCGGAGGAGGATCAACCCTATAAACTCCACCCAGTCGATCTCATTTGAAAGAGTTCCTACCATTCTGTGTGTGAGGAGCTGAGAGAGAGTGAAATGGTTCATGCCAATCCATCCACCTGCAGAATTTCATCCCTGAGAGCCTTTATTACCATTTCAGATCCATTCAGTGTAACTGGGGGCTCCACAAATACTTGATATTAACATCCTGAGCAACCTGATGGATGGATTCCTAACGGAAAGACGATCTGTCGTTCCAATTGGATGTCTTCCTGACAAGGCATTGTTGATTCAGAATTGAATCCCTTCCCAAGCCTGTCATTCCTGATCACCAAGCACACCTCGCCTTTCAAAGTCATTTCCTCTCAGGCTGTGCATCCAAGTTCTCCGGCTGAGGGAGAGACTTCTAGCTAACTCTTAAATACAGAAGTGGATCCTCAGTTTGGCTGTGGGCAAAGGACTTGCTGGGCATTACCAGTACTTGACCAAGTGCCAGGCAGAGGCCATTAGCCAGGCACACAGCTGGGAAGAGTCCATTAACACCCAGCTGCTAGCCATGGTCTGGAATGTGGAGCATGTTGTATGTGTAAGGCCCAGAAACTGGGCTTCTCTCCTGGAAAGCATGTAAAGGTGAATTAGACCCCACCATCACTTTGTCCTTAAGACATCAAAAAGAGAGGAGAGAAATGAAGACTGTGGTCAGCACCCCATGCATTCAGTGTGCACAAAGCTTGTTTGAAAAGATCAACTGAATGAATGACATGGTGTTTTTATTCTTATGAACATATAGAGAATCATGGAGAAATCTGCCTTTCACCCATGCTTTAAAAATGATTGATGAGCTAAGTGAAAAAATGAACAGTAACAATGATGTGTCAAAATCTTAGGATGGTGGCTCTCCATGGTCTTAAAGCATCTGTTTTGTTCTCCGCATCTGTTTCATTCTCCATGCCTCTTGTCTCATTTGCAGGGATTTCCAAAGAGGAGATAAGGGATTTTATTAGTCAGGGTTTCCAGAGAAAGAGAACCAATAGGGCATACATAGCAATCAATTTATTATTAGGAATTTGCTTATGTAATCATTGCAGGCTCAAGAGTTCCACAGTCTGGAGACTCAGGAAAGACCATGGTGTAGTTCCAGTCTGAGTCCAGAGGTCTTCCAAGTTCAAAGACCTCCCCTGAGCCTCAGGCAGCCAACGGTGTAAACCTCCACCCAAGAGCAGGAGAAACTCAAGTAGACAATGAAAGGGTTTCCTACGTGGCCTCTGCCAATGCAGGAGATGCAAGAGACGCAGGTTCAATCCTCTGGAGGAAGGATGGCAACCCAGTATTCTTGCCTGGAAAATCCCATGGACAGAGGAATCTGGTGGGCTACAGTCCGTGGGATCACAAAGAGTTGGAAACGACTGAGTAACTGAGCCTAGTGAAGGAAAAGTGCAAATTTCTCCTTGTGTGTGTTAGTTGCTCAGTTGGGTCTGACTCTTTGTGATCCCATGGATTGTAGACCACTGAGAGTCCCCTGGACTTCAAGGAAATCCAACCAGTCCATTCTAAAGGAGATCAGCCCTGGGTGTTCTTTGGAAGGAATGATACTAAAGCTGAAACTCCAGTACTTTGGCCACCTCATACGAAGAGTTGACTCATTGAAAAAGACTCTGATGCTGGGAGGGATTGGGGGCAGGAGAAGGGGACGACAGAGGATGAGATGGCTGGATGGCATCACCGACTTGATGGACCTGAGTTTGAGTGAACTACGGGAGTTGGTGATGGACAGGGAGGCCTTGCATGCTGCAATTTATGGGGTCACAAAGAGTCAGACACGATTGAGCGACTGAACTGAACTGAACTGAACTGAACTGAACTGAACTGAGGCTTCTCTGTTCATGGAATTCTCCAGGCAAGAATACTGGAGTGGGTTTTCATTCTTTTCTCCAGGGGATCTTCCCAACCCAGGGATCATACCTGGGTCCCCTGCATTGCAGGCAGATTCTTTACCATCTGAGCCACCAGAGAAGCCAAATTTCTCCTTCCTCCATCTTTTTTGTTTCATTCAGGTCTTCAGTGGATTAGATGGTGCCCACTCACACTGGGAGGGGAAAACCAACTTTGCTGAATACATTGAATCACATGCTCAGTTCAGAACACCCTCACACTCACACCCAGAAGTCATATTCCCTTTAGGCCCAGTCAAATTAGCCATCACAGGATCAGCCTGTGGGCATCCGTGAGCTATCCACAGCCTGGTTCACCTTCACCCACCTGGTTCTCTCCACTTCATGCACCTCCATACCCCCCTCCCGCTCCCTGCTCTCTGCCTTCTGGCTCTGTGTGGTCCTTTGTCTCTCACAGCCACCTCTGAGCCTGCTTCCTTTTCAGACTGTGTCCATCTCCATTGTTTCTGCCCCCCGCCCCCAGTAGAGCATGGGCAGGAAGGAGGGATGGTGCTTCTGTGGGAGAGGACGTAGGCGGATGCAGGGCTGGCCAGACTGGTTTGCGGGAAGTTCTGTTCAGGGATCACTTTGCACTCTAGGTTTTGATCCAGGAAATTGATTGTAAATTAAAACCATGCAGTTGGAAAGGGGAATTCATTATAGGGACCCAGACACGTCTCACAGAGCTGCATCAGAAAAAGCAGGAAGCGGAGATGGAATTTCAGTCCAGTGCTCCCCAGAGAATAAAATTCATCCGCATTCCTTCCTGTCCAACGGTCCCAGTCCTGCTACTGACTTAGTCTCTAATCCTACTCCCCACCCCCCGGAGGAGGGGCCAATCCAGCCCACCCTCTTTTCACCAGGACAACAACCTGTCCCCTCCTTCTTGAACCTGCCTCCCACCTCCCACCTCATCCCACCCCTCTAGGTTGTCACAAAGCATTGAGTTTGAACTCCCTGCATCATACAGCAAATTCCTACTAGCTACCTATTTTATATATGATAATGTATTCGTTTCAGTGCTACTGTCTCAATTCATTCCACTCTCTCCTTCCTTCACTGTGTCCGCAAGTCCGCTCTCTGTGTCTGCGTCTCCATTGCTGCCCTGCAAATAGGTTCATCAGTACCATCTTCCTAGATGCCATATATATGCTTTCATATACAATATTTATCTTAGTCTTTCTGACTTACTGCACTCTGTATAATAGGTTCTAGGTCATCTACATCATTAGAACTGACTCAGATGCATTCCTTTTTATGGCTGAGTAGTATTCCATTATAAATATGTACAACTTCTTTATCCATTTATCTGTCAGTGAGTATCTAGGTTGCTTCCATGTCCTAGTTATTGTAAACAGTACTTCAATGAATACTGGGGTACAGAACCATCTTGTCTTAATACTGGGCTAAAAGATGCAACATGTTCATACTTACTGCAAAGTCTAAACAAACTGAAAAAAAATGCAGAAGCAGAAGACAGTATTTCACAGGTTGTGATTACTACCTTAGCGGACTTAGAGATGAAAGACAAAAACTGGCTAAGAAAAACTGCCCTAAATAGGGAACCCAGAAAACTGAATCAGAGCCAGAGGAGCTTGTGGGCCAGTACCAGAGTCAATGTCATTATCAGTCCCCTGATGTCGAAATGAATATTGCATGGAATTTAGGAAACTGTGGTCAAAAAAGATGTTTAGCAAGATGCAATTCTGATGGTCCAGGAAGGGAGAAGCTTTCATTACACATAGATGCAGCTTTCAATTTCACACTGGTGTAATTTTAACAGCCTGGAGCTCCTCAGATGTAAAAATGTTATTAGGCTTGTATTCAACCTATAGGCTTCTATATTCTTCTCAAAGGAAAAAAAATTCCTAATTGTATGTAGAGCATGCAACATCAGATTTTTGGAAAAATACTTTGTTTTCCATCCTTATCCATTGGCAGCTACCTTGAAAATACTTTTCACTGAAACAAAACATGAATTTTGATCGAAAATAGTTGGTAAAAACAGAAGAGGCACAGATTTTTAGGTCACTGCAAATTAAAGACCTCTGGAAGCTGAGCGTGAAGACTGCCTCTGAACTTAACTGTCTTCAGTCTGAACCCGACATTTCTAAATGTCTTCTACTGAAATGACTCTACATTACACATATCACAAAACCTTATTACTTCCAAATTCAAACTCTTGTTAAAATTTGTATCACTCCAGTAGTTTTATATCAGCAGGAACACTGGTGATGTTGAGTGATTTTAAGGTAATTGAAGCATATTTATTTTAACAGGCATTATAATCTGGCAGCCAGTGAAGCGAACACAGGACTATTGCAGCAAATGGGAATATTGAATGACTTATCACCAAGAATACAATAATCAGATGCATTAGAGACACAGTGAGCACCAGGTATGATGGCCCTAGGGATCCTTGCAGAGCATCCATGGGCTTTCCTCATGGTTCAGCAGAAAGAATCCACCTGCCAATGTAGGAGATGTGGATTTGATCCCTGGGTTGGGAAGATCTTCTGGAGAAGGAAGTGGCAACCCACTCTGGTAGTCTTGCCTGGGAAATCCGTTGGCAAAGGAGCCTGGCTTCCTGCAGTGCTGGGGTCACAAGAGTTGGACACAACTTAGCAACTAAACCACCATCACCAGGGCATCCACAGACCCCAGTAGCTACGGAGGCATCTTAGGAGAGTGACAGGAACACGGACTCTGGATCAGGACCACTCAGCATCTACTGATGCCCGTGTGTCCTTGGACAAGGGCTTCAGTGGCTATGTCAAGTTTCCTGTGGCTGCCATAAAAAATTATATAACCTGGGGGGCTTAAAGCAACAGCAATATATTCTGTTACAGTTCAGGAGGCCAGAAGTCTGAAGTCCAGGTGTTGGCAGGGTGTTTTGGTCCATTCTGGAGGCCCTGAAAGAGAATCACATGCTCCCTGTCTGTCTCCTGGCTTCTGGCAGTGGCCAGCAGTCTTTGGGGCTCCTTGGTTTGTAGGTGCATCACTTTGCTCTCTATCTCCATCCTCTCCTGGCCTCTCCTCTGTGTCTCTGTATGCCCTTCTCTCCTGATAATGTTGCCTGTCATCACATTTAGGGCCACCCTAACCCAGTATGCTCTCACCTTCACCTTATTCTAATGGCATCTGCAAAGATCCCATTTCCAAATGTGGTTACATTCTGAACCACATTTGGACATGAATTTGGGGAGCAGGGAGGAATCATTGTTCAACCCACTGCAGGTGCCTCAACTGTACCTGAGGCATGGATGGTGGATGCTGAAAACACCCTCTTCATAGGTTGTTGTGATGGAGAAAGAGTGCTTAAAAGAGCACTTGTGAAAAAAAACAGGATTTAGTGGCAAGCAGTGTGTGTATTTCAGTTATTAATTATAGTGGGGAGTAAAAAAATCACACTTACTCAATAAACCTAAGTTCATTTTTAGTTGTCATAGATACATTTGCAGGTACACTTATAAGAACATCACCTTTCCACTCAACACCCACTCTTTCCCTACCTCCCTTTTACTTTACCTGCAAATTGCCCACATGAATTAAAAAAAAAAAAAAAAAGCCCAGCTCTGAAAGCAAACCTTGGCAGGAAGCTGCCACCGTGATGGGAAGGAGAGGGAAAGCCAGACCAACCACAGCTCCTCCTGGGTGATGGAGGACAAAAAGTCCGTCAAAACCAGGCATGGCTGCTGGTTGCCAAGTTACAAATTGGCGAGCCTTTTTGGGCCTGGATAGCCAACTCACTTTAATTAAATTGCCTCTGATTGAGCCGTGGGCTATGATTTTTCATACTGAGTTTGGCTCCGTGGTTAGCCGGCTTCAGCCTCTTGGCATAAAATTGTGGCCATCTGCCTCGATTTCAAACCTCATATCTTGGCCAGTGCAGGGATCATACCTGGTCACCCTGATCGTAAAGTACAGGGGCTCCCATCTGCATACCCTGGGCTTTGCCTGCGGAACATGGGAGCAAGGTGTGTGGAGGGCATAGAGACACCAGTGCACAACCTCTGAGATGCAGGCTGGGGGTGGTGCAAACTAAACAGGAGGCGTGAGCTACCTGCTTTTCTGTCTTCCTGTCTCCTTCCCACTGTACAGGGAATGTCATGAAAAGAGGCACCAGGGGCCTACATTTATCTGCCACTCCTGGATTTCTAGTTCCCTTTGCCCCTGAGACATCATACGAATCGTACAATGGTTTATCCCACCTGACTCCAACGCAGCCCAGATGAGACTCAAGATCCTTCCTAATGCAAGCATGGAAGGCGTACCTGCTTCTCCGGAGCAGACCTCTTACCCCTGCTCCTTTCCTCCCAAAAAACAATCTGAAAATAGGTAGGCCACCCAGTCAGATGTACAGCTAAGCACTGTGGTACCATTCTCAAAACATGACTCTTGTCTCCGGATCCAAGGCTGCTTGTTCAGCCACAGCATCTTCTAGACAGCAGGGAGCATGGAACTGAATTCAGGGCAAGCCTGTCTCAGGAAATGGTTTGGAGTTACACACACGTGTTTCTTCTCACTCCCTTTGCCCTGAACTAAATACAGTCACAGGGAGCTGCAAGACAAGGGTCAGGAGACGGGTTGGGAGCTGGCGTCACAAGTCCAGCTGAAACCCCTAATGGGAGGGGTGGTTCTGTTTTTAAAAGGAGAAGGAGAGAGGTCATGCCCATTTCTCACCAGTGGCTGTCGCTCACCAGTGGCTGTCTCTCACTAGGAAAACTAAAACAACATAAGCTGAAACCTCAAATATTGTCCAATTATATCGACAACAAGGCTATTCCATTTTAAGGATGAATAAATTAGGTTCGAGGACATGAATCATTTATCTGGGTTCATAAGATAGCAAATAAGTAAATGGTAGAGTTAAAATTCAGTCTTAAATGTAAAATCTTAAATCAAAATCTGTACCTTTCCCCTTTATTCTACTAGTTTTTTATGCATTTTATTTTTATTTTTTGCAAAAAATGTCTTTATATTTTGAAAGTGTGAAGCATTTCTATTAGCCTCCAATATAACATTAAAAAAAGAAAGAAACCACATGTGCTCTGTATTATTTGGAGTAGAACAAGTAATCTGAAAGAGTAGGGAATTTTACATCAAATGAATTGCAATAATTTATTAAAAAATTGAAAAAGCAAGACAATAATAAAAAAATTATGTTAAGAATTAGAAAAGAAAAACATTTTTGTCATTGTTGTTCAGTCACTTAGTCATGTCCAACTCTTTGTGACCCCATGGACTGCAGCACACCAGGATTTCTTGTCCATCACCATCTCCCAGAGCTTATTCAAACTCATGTCCATTGAGTCGGTGATGCCATCCAACCATCCCATCCTCTGTCATCCCCTTCTCCTGCTGCCTTCAGTCTTTCCCAGCATCAGAGTCTTTTGCAATGAATCATCTCTTTGCATCAGGTGGCTAAAGTACTGGAGCTTCAGCTCTAGCATCAGTCCTTCCAAAGAATATTCAGGATTGATTTCCTTTAGGATTGACTGGTTCGATCTCCTTGCAGTCCTAGGGACTCTCAAGAATCGTCTCCAGCACCACAATTCAAAAGCATCAATTCTTTGGAGATCCTACTCTTACATCCATACACGACCACTGGAAAAACCATAGCTTTGACTATATGGACCTTTGTTGGCAAAGTCTCTGCTTTTTATTTTTTATTTTTTTTAAATTTATTTATTTATTTTTAATTTTTACTTTACAATTCTGTATTGGTTTTGGCATAGATTGACATGAATCCACCACAGGTGTATGCTGTCTAGGTTTGTCATAGTTTTTCTTCCAAGGAGCAAGTGTCTCTCAATTTCATGGCTGCAGTCACCATCTTCAGTGACTTTGGACCCCGAGAAAATAAAGTCTGTCACTGTTTCCACTGTTTCCCCATCTATTTGCCATGAGGTGATGGGACCAGATGCCGTGATCTTAGTTTTTTGAATGTTGTGTCTTAAGCCAGCTTTTTTTTTTTTTACTATTTGTGTTTATTCATTTGTGTAACTTTATTCTCTTCCATTTGTTGTAGTCTAGCAATGGTGATAACTGGTTTATATTGGATAGAATCTATGAAGTGAAGGAGTACCATCCTAGAAATATTGTTGAACCTTTGTAAAAAATGTAAATAAAATATTATGGTTGTGATGTTAATGACAACAAAAAAAGCAATACAAATAGAACTCTTGCATTGATTAAAGACATAGTTCCTGTATGTGGAATTTGCCATAGACATACTATAATGCTATCAAGAAAAATCAATTTCTCAGTATAGAGAAGAAGACTATTTTGCTTATTAACAAAGTACATTTAAAAGATAAAATAATTTATTTGAAAAGATGGTGTTTTTTTCTACTGCTTGCAAAACAAAATGGTTTTAGTTCTTATTCAAGACCTATGTTTGTTAAGTAATTCTTTTAAAACCTTTTTAAAAAGGTACTAGATACTCTTCTTGACTCTTAAATCCCAAATTAGTGCTAAATTCTAAAGACTGATTTTTATATAAATTGTATATTTGCAACAGGATCTGAAATATTATTCAGTATATAATGTATAAAACATAATGAAATGTGATTGAAAAAGTGAAACTAGAATATATATCTGTGAAAGTTTCCAGAACCTTTACTCCTATATTAATTCATCCATCTGTTATAGAATATCTTCCTCCTAGTTGATTACCATTCTTTTTATAAGGGTGATTGTTGTTGTTTAGTCACTAAATCTTACCTGACTCTTTTATGACCCCAGGGTCCTCTGTCCATGGGATTTCCCAAGCAAGAACACTGGAGTGGACTGCCATTTTCTTCTCCAGGGGATCCTCATTACCCATTGGTAGAATCCACATCTCCTGCATTGATAGGCAGGTTGTTTACCACTAAGCCATCAGGAAAGCATAGGAGTAGCAGATATTTTACAAGTGTTATCATTCAGACAGTTTTCTTACATGTGAACCTCCTACCTCCTTTATAAACAGGATCACTCTTACGCCTCAACCTAATGAGCACCCTACAAAGGTGTTTGTTTGTTTTATTTGCTTTGCTTTGATTGCTTAGTTTGGCTTGGCTTAATTTGGTTATCTTGGTTTATTTTGGGCAGGATTATGCATATGTCAATGACAGTTGACATGTAGTTTTGGCATGAAGCTGGTATCTGCAATGTATTTGTAAATGATCTATGCACATGTTAAGATTAACTTTCAGTTTCCATGGTAAACTAGATTTTATTTTTTCCATGTTGACCCATATGAAAATAATTAGTCCCTGTTCTAATGTTCTTTGTTCTTTGTGTGAGTGCTCAGTCGTGTCCAACTCTTTGAAATCCCAGGGACTGTAGCCCACTAGGCTTCTCTGTCCATGGGGTTTCCCAGGCAAGAATACTGAAATGGGTTGCCATTTCCATCTCCAGGGTATCTTCCTGACCCAGGGACTGAACCTGCATCTCCTACCTTTGTAGGCAGATTCTTTACCATTGTGCCACCTTGAATTATATAATTTATTGATACAGTGTTGGTTGCTCAGTTATGACCGACGCTTTGTAACTCCATGGATTGTAGCCCTCCAGGCTCCTCTGTCCATGGGATTTCCCAGGCAAGAATACTGGAATGGGTAGCCATTGCTTTCTCCAGGAGATCTTCCCAACCCAGAGACTGAACCCAGATTCCAGGCAGATTCTTTACCGTCTGAGCCACCAGGGAAGCCCTGTTGTTATAGAGGCATTTGAAATACGTGTTAACAGAGCCGTAGGCTATCAGAAGAGCTCTATTAGCATCCCTGCTCGGTGTAGGTAGAGATGGCATGGATTTGTGTCACTTTGCACATGAAGTGTCTTGTTGTTTGGTCATGGGTGGTAGCTCAAATCGTGTTCAGATAGAAAAGGGTGGAGACAGATCAATAGCATAAGCCCTGGGCCCTACATATGATTCTGTTTAATATGCAAAAGACATACTGCCCACAGCCCGAACACTTCAGAAATGCCTCCTGCCTGTTGAAAATCAAGCAGCATCTTTACACGGCCTCCCCTCCCCCCAAGAATTGGAGCACATTTCTGCGCCCTGGGCTTCTGTGCGTCTCTGCTCCTTCTCAAGGTCCCCATGTCCATCACTGTGTTCTTCCTCCTTCCTTGGTCTCTGCATCCTTTAACTCTTCTCATGCTGTGTGTTCTCTTTTAGAAACGCACCCATTCTCACATTTCTTCAATCATTTGGAAATTTACCAAACGTATATATTTAGCCCTGACCCCATCTGCAGTAGTGTAATCATTTCTTAATATCCCCTGTTCAGTTTTTCTACCCAGGTTCCCATTCCATCCAGCTACTTTCTCAAGTGGCCTCTTTTCACATAGGTTGCTTGGCAGTTGACACTTCAGAGCAGCTCCCAAGAGCATAAACTCTTGCACAGCATCTCCCCAAAGTGCTTCCTATTCACATTTGACCTACTGCTGTCTTCCTAGATCTCGCCCCCTCTGACACCCTCAGGCTAATTTAAGTGCCTTGCTTCTGTGAGCCCATAGATCTTGCTTGCATTTTATCATTGCACTTAGAACATCTCACAGGGCTAGAAATGTTTCTGTTTCCTCTCCAAATTGTAAAGTCTAAGGTAGGGTCATGAGTCTGTTCCTAGAACCTGATATAGTGTCCAGATCCTCGTCTTTGTGCACAAACTTTGAGCTGAAAAAAGCATATCCTTCTCTTTCTGAGATTTCTCATGAGTCAGCCAGTTAGGTCAGATTTATTAAATAATCCCAATAGTAAGGATCATGAGCATTTAAAATATATACATAGACTCAACTCAAAGTATACAAAGAACTCTTAAATCTCAAAAATAAGACAGCAGACAATTCAACAATAAGAAATGGGCTGAAGACCTGAATAGTCCACTCACTAAAGAAGACGTACAGATGGCAAATAAGCATAAAGATGTTCTATAGAATGTGTCATTTGAGAAATGCAAATTAAAACAACAACGAGATGCTACTACACACCTAGTAAAAAGGCCAAAATCTAGAACACTAACAACAACAAAGGCTGGTGAGTAACTGTCATTCTTTGCTGGTGGGAACACAAAATGGTGCAGCCACTTTAGAAGGCAGTTTGGTGGTTATTTTACAAAATTAAAAACATACCATATGACCCAGCAACGGAGCTTGTTGGTATATATCCCAAACAACTGGAAGCTTAGGGCCACACAAAAACTGGCACAGGGATGTTTATTGTGACTTTATTCATAATTTTCAAAACTTGGAACCAATCAAGATGCCCTTCAGCAGGTGAACAGATAAATAAATATATCCAGACAGTGGATTGTTCTTTAGTGCCAAGAAGAAATGAGCTTTCAAGTCATGAAGAGACATGGAAGAAACCTAATTGCAAATCATAGAGTGAAAGGTGCCACAAAAAAGGCTACATACTGTTTGATTTCAACTACATTACATTCCAGAAAAGGCAAAACTATGGAAACAGTAAAAAGATAAGTGGTTGCCAGGGGTTTGTATGAAGGGAGCCATGAATAAATAGATCATAGAGGATTTTTAGGGCAGTGAAAATACTCTGTATGATATCATACAGTGGATACTTGTCATTATACATTTGTGGGAAAGATTGAAGGCAAAAGGAGAGGAGGGCAACAGAGGATGAGATGGTTAGCATCACCAACTCAATGGACATGAATCTGAGCAAACTAGAGATAGTGAAGAACAGGGAAGCCTGGCATGCTGCGGTCCCTGGGGTTGCAGAGTCTGACATAACTTAGCGACTGAACAACAGCAAGCTCAAACAATGCGTAACACCAAGAGTGAAGCCCAAGTAAACTATGGACCTTAGGTAATCATAATGTGTCCACAAAGATTTATCACTTTAACAAATTGCACTGTTTGGTGCAGAATGCTGATGACGGGAGAGATAATGGATATGTGGGGCCAGAGGTATATGAGAATCTCTGCTGTGAACCTAAAATTCTCTAGAAATACAAAGTCTTCATAAAATGAAAGATACTGGACAAGATTAACATTCATTCAGGTACTAAGCAATTTTGAGAGTCCCATAGATTGCAAAGAGATCAAACCAGTCAGTCCTGAAGGAAATCAACCCTGAATATTCATTGGAAGGACTGATGCTGCAGCTGAAGCGCCAATACTTCGACCACCTGATGTGAAGAGCTGACTCATTGGAAAAGAGCCTGATGCTTGGAAAGATGGAAGGCAGGAGGAGAGGATGACAGAGGATGAGATGGACGGATGGCATCACTGACTCAGTGGGCACAGGTTTGAGATGGTGAAGGACAGGGAAGCCTGGCGTCCTACAGTCCAGGGGGTTTCAAAGAATCAGACACGACTTAGTGACTGTATGACAAGAGCAGTCTATAGGCTCTTGGATACATGAAAGAAAAATTATTGAAAGACAAGAGCTGAAAGGCTTTATCACTTATGTGGGTGAATCTTGAGGCAATTTGACCAGAATCAAAGGAGTACAGGAAGGCAGAGAGATTTTTAAAAAAGGCCCAAGAATTTGGGGGGCTGTTTGATTTGGGGCTTGAATTCTGCCAAGGCTGTATCTGAAAGTCACTTAGTCATGTCAGACTCTTTGCAACCCCATGGACTGTACAGCCCATGGAATTCTTCAGGTGAGAATACTGGAGTGGGTACCCTTTCCCTTTCCAGGGGATCTTCCCAACCCAGGGATTAAACCCAGGTCTCCTGCATTGCAGGTGGATTTTTTACCATCTGAGACACAAGGGAAGCCCAAGAATACTGGACTGGATAGCCTATCCCTTCTCCCATGTATCTTCCCTACCCAGGGATCAAACCAGGGTCTCCTGCATTGCAGGCAGATTCTTTACCAACTGAGCTATCAGGGAAGCCCTCAGGGTGTATATGGGGTGTGGGAAATAAAAAAAAAATAGGGGTTAAAGAGGAAGAGAGAACATAATTAAATGGAATGGAATAGTAAAATTTTAGGTGGCCCAGAATTTTCTGCGTCTCATCCTATTAGAAAGGGTACTAAGAGGCAAATAAACCCTCATTTTACCCTCAGGGAAATTGAGCCCAGGAGGCTGATTAGATTCCAGCACACACAGGCAAGGGGATATCTTCCAGTCTCTAGAAGCCAAGTGTTTGAAAAAAAAAATCTTTTTCCAAATAAATTGTCATTTCACAGCATGCTCATTTCAGTTGAGGACCACAGTATTCCCAAAGACCCACATGACTCAAAAGCAAAACAGTGACTGAATTACACATGGGGAGGAAACACTTATAATCAGAGGGCTCCCTGACTTTTACTGCTATTCTCTGGTGTAGTGGGAAAGTAAGACATCCTAAAAACCCTGCAGAGGACCACCAGGCCCTCATTTGTAGCAGATGGTTTTACCTTTTGACCAGAATGATTCATTGGCCAGCAGGGACCTAGCATCCAGCTCATCTTAAGGATAAAGACTTTCTGCACTTAAAGAAACAGAATTTATTTAAAAAAACTCCTGCATTTGCCTTTGGTTTAACAGCATACATTCATTGACTATATGGCAGATTTGGCTCTTAGCCCCTCATGTTTTTGTTATTGGAACTTCAAACCTAATGATTCCCTTATGCAATCATTCATTCTTCACATAACACTGTGTTTATATTTTCTATCCATGTTTATATTTTGTCTGTACTTTGTATGTTCCCATGTGTGTCCCTGCCCTCATGGGGTGTATGTGTAAGCCCCTTCTCCTTCCTTGGGGTCTTGAGCCAGGTCGTGAAATTGGTACTCAATGGAGGTTTCCATGCCTACAGCAGCCTTGTTGTCTTCTCATTGCTACTGTGCTCACATCTCTCAAAGTTGCACAAAAATTTTAGCTGTGAGTGGAGAGTTTTTCCTTTGAGCCCTGAACAGCCAATCTGCCTCCCTCTTCACTGTGGTCCCTTCCGCCCAAGAACGCGTTCCTTCCGGGACTCGCCTGGAGACTCCTGGGAGTCCCTGAGTGTGTGTTTTGTTTCCTAGGCAGGGAGCTCCTGACTGTCTCAGGGCTTGCCTTGGCTTCCTACCCTCTTCTTTCCTAAATCTCAATAATGAAATGTCAGTGTTTTAATCATTCAGCTGAGGTACTTTCATTATTTTTCATATTTGGCTTAAGGAACTTGAGGTTAAAAACCTCCAGTTCTGGCCTACCTTGATATTTCAGAGTTCCAGAACTGGATTTTAATCAAATGAGATGCTTATAAGTGTTTAACATCTGACACATAGACAGTAAATGATAGCTATTATAGTTAATATATAATTACTATGATTAGTACCTAGATTAAACTCTAAACATGATTCTAACATCCTAGTTATATGTAATAGCAACAATAGCAATGATGAAAATAATAATAATAAATTGTGATTATAAATGTCTATGAATCTGAAAATCTTTTTAGTTCTGATCTCTTCTAGAAAACATTGACTTCTAGAATATGGAATCTGCCACTGTTTCCACTTTTTGCTGTAAAGTGATGGGACTGGGTGCCTTGGTCTTTATTTTTTGAATGAGCCACAGAGGCTTCTGTTGTGGCTCAGATGGTAAAGAATCCACCTGCAGTGCAGGAGACCTGGGTTCGATCCCTGGTTGGGAAGATCCTCTGCAGAAGGGAATGGCAACCCACTGCAGTATTCTTGCGTGGAGAATCCTATGGACAGAGGAGACCGGTGGGCTAAAATCCACAGGGCCTCAAAGAGTTAGACATGACTGAGTGACTAACACTTTCACTATCCCTATAGTTGGACCTTTTCAAGAAGATCATGTTGCTAAAATCGTACAGTATGAAGACTTATCAGACTGGCTTCTTTCACTAGTAATATACATTTAAGTTTCTTCTAAGTCTGTTCATCATTTACTTCCAAGCTTTGGCAATTATGAATAGAGCTGCTATAAACATCTGTGAACAGGTTTT
This sequence comes from Oryx dammah, assembly GCF_014754425.2. Classification (NCBI taxonomy): domain Eukaryota; kingdom Metazoa; phylum Chordata; class Mammalia; order Artiodactyla; family Bovidae; genus Oryx; species Oryx dammah. Next base: position 34,824,616 of record NW_024070203.1, read on the forward strand.
TGCATGGATTTAAGTTTCTCTGTTCATCTGGGTGAATACCAAGGAGCTTGACTGCTGGATCGTATGGTAAGAGTATACTTAGCCAGAAACTACCAGACTGTCTTGCAAAGTGGCTACATAACTTTGCATTCCCACCAGCAATGAAGAGGCGTTCCTGCTGCTTGATCCACACATTTTAATTGCAATTCTGGGAGGCTCAAGGGTGCAGTAAGCAAAGTCCAGGATCTGCAATCAGAAAACCTGAGTTCCAGACACAGCTCTGCCAAGCTGAGGACTATAGGATGAGGGTGATTCACGGTGTCTCCCTGACTCACCGTGGTGAGGATTAAAGGAGATGATGCCCAAAAGTGCAGGCACAGAGCCTGCTATTCACGTGATAAGCACTAAATAAACATAGTAATAATTACTATTCATGCACATGCATAAGTGTTCATTTAGGAAAACAATAAGCAATGGCTAGAAACTAAATACTAAATATTCTGATGCTTTTTTTTCTTTGTTAGATATTTTATATTTCCCCCCAAATAAATCCTTATGTTTTGTCTGAGTAAACAAAAGTCAATCCTAAAGGAAACCGTCTCTGACTATTCATTGGAAGGACTGTGCTCAAGCTGAAGCTCCAATACTTTGCCCACCTGATGCAAAGAGCTGACTCAATAGAAAAGACCCCAATGTTGGGAAAGATTAAGGGCAGGAGAAGAAGGGGGTGACAGAGGATGAGATGGTTAGACAGCATCACTAATTCAATGGACATGAATTTGAGCAAACTCCGAGAGATAATAAAGGACAGGAAGCCTAGTGTGCTGCAGTCCATGGGGTCACAAAGAGTTGGCCACGATTTATGGACTGAACAACAAAATTCTACAGTGTGGACCAAAAACTTAAAATAATGGCTCTCATATCTCCCAGCTTATCAATCCCAACCTTTTCTTGTTCTTTAGTTTACCAGCTGTTCCCCCAGTTTGGCGGGACTTCTGCTGCCCTGTTTTTCTTTCTCTTCATGTCAAGATGGTGTCTTTATGTGAATGCTGAGCAGGCACATGAAGCTTATCAAACTGAAAACAGAACTCTTGAATTGTCCACAGACACCTGCTGCTCAAGGGTCTCCCTTTAAGGAGGTGCTGAAGGTCCCCATTGGATTAGACTATGAGTTTCATGTCCTCCTTGACCCCCATCTCCCCCACACTCCATGCACATCTGTCATCAACTCCAGTTACTTCTGACTCTGAAATGCCAACAGTCACTTCCCACCATGTCAACTCCAAAGCACCCCAGCCTGAGTCACTGTTACCTCTTGCCTGGACTCTGCACTGAGATGGGTCTCCTTCCCCACTTGCAGAAACAGCTTTCCCATTCTAGGCAGATCATTTCACTTCTCTGCTCATAACCATCCAGTGGGAGAGAAAACTAAAACCACCTCCCTGTGCTTCCCACCTGAAATTTGAATTTCTGAAATGAAATTTGAAGTCTATACCAAGGCTTGTATTAATAAGACCCTCAACACCTTGTCCCACCCTCCCTGCCCCCAGTACTCTGACCCTCGCCCACTCCCCTCCTCCTTGTTCTCCAGCCTCTCAGTCTATCCCCTCTGCTCTAGTCACCAGCGTGCTTGGACCTCAGGAATTTTACCTTTACTGCCCCCTCCTCTCAGAGAAGGCAATGGCACCCCACTCCAGTACTCTTGCCTGGACAGAGGAGCCTGGTAGTCTGCAGTCCATGGGGTTGCTGAGGATCGGACACGACTGAGCGACTTCACTTTCACTTTTCACTTTCATGCATTGGAGAAGGAAATGGCAAGCCACTCCAGTGTTCTTGCCTGGAGAATCCCAGGGATGGGGGAGCCTGGTGGGCTGCCGTCTATGGAGTCACACAGAGTTGGACACGACTGAAGCAACTTAGCAGCAGCGGCGGCAGCTCCCTCCCCTCGAATGTTCTTAGCCCAGCTATCCACACACTTCCTCCATCACTGTTTCTGGTGTCCACTCAGCTCTCATCTTTCCACACCGTTCTAGCCAAAATAATGCACATGAGACTTCAACACACAGGTATACACACTTGCACTCACACCTCCCAGACTGCAATTCTCCCTTCGTTTTGCCCATTCAGAAGCCTCTATCTTTCATATTTTTATTCCGGGAGTATATCTACATGGTTCGGTGCAGTATCCCTGAGACCTACCAGTGTCTGGCAAACAGCCCCAAACTGAAGAAGTGGGTGAGGGCCTGAAAGAGGATGAGCAGTGTGGGAGTGGAGGAGAAACTCCAGTTCTCAATGCCCCAGTGACAGTGGACACAATCTGAGGCAAGCCCTTAGTGCAACACACAGGGCCAGGAGGAACGGGGGCAAGTTCATCACAAGAGAGCACGGCTGAGGTTTCCCCACATGTCAGCAGCCAAAACACAATTCAGGGAAAGAAATGAATGAGAGTCCTCGATTCATTTATTCCTGGCTAGTTGCACGGGCAGACAAATCAGATGGACCATCAGTCCTTGACTCCATGGCTTACGCACAAGAAGTTTTCCTCATCCTAATCTAATTGAAAGGAATTCCTCTACCCACCAAGTGTATTGTTGATGTTGGGCATGTAAACGTTCCTTTGTTCCTCAAGCTGGGATTTATTGCAAAGCAAATTGATCCAAATAGCATTGAGTAATGAGTATCCTGGGTGGTTTCTGGGCTTTCAGAAGAAAGACCTCATTGAATTTTGAGTCCAGATTGAGGCGATTCAGATTCCATTTTCAGCTTCCTCAGTGACTCAGAGCCATTCTTTGAATCAATCCCTCAGCCTTTTAGCCCCCAATCTCACCTTCCTCACTAGTAATAGGAAAATTATCAGAGCTGTCACAATCCACCTCCCAGAGTGACATGGAGGTTCCTTCTAGTTCACTGCACATTAGGCTTCCGGGGGCGGATCCCCAGGGGTGAGCTGAGTGCAGAACTGCAGAGGGAAAGATAAGACCTGTTAGTGTCTAGAGAAGAGTCATAGAAAATCCACACCAGGAGGAGGATGGAAAGGCAGCGGCATTTGTGGGGAATCCGTCTAAGGAAAATCGTCCCCAATTTTGCTTTTCTTCCTCTTCCCCCTCCTCTCCAATATGTTTAAGCCAAAGAGAAAAATTGTGTTAATGTGAAAAGCAGGGCTTCACTGGTAGCTCAGTGGTAAAGAATCCACTTGTCAATGAAGGAGACACGAGTGCGATCCCTGGGTCAGGACAATCCCCTGGAGAAGAAAATGACAACCCAGTATTACAACCCAGTACAACCCAACTCCAGTATTCTTACCTGAAGAATTCCATGAACAGAGGAGCCTGATGGGTTACAGTCTATGGGGTTGCAAGAGTCAGACATGACTTAGCCACTAAACAATAACCACAATGAACAGCAAGGGGAATTCTGAAAGTTTGGGGAGAGAAACCCTTTTCCCTGTCAATTAAGCTGCTCCTCAAACTGCCTGATCCCAACTTTGCCTTAGGAATTATCCAAGGAAATTTTGTAATGATGGAGTTTTTATGACACCAGTTTTGAAAATCCTTTTACAAACATTAGCCCACTGATGTTCACAGCTTTTTACTTGGGGGAAAAGCCTTCCTAGCATCATTTTATTGATGAAGATGCCAAGTCCAATGAAAGTAAATGACCTTCCTGAGCCCAGCTGGCCAAGAAATGATATAGTTGGGTGGAAACCTAAGCCCTCTGACTCTAAGTCCCTTATTCTCTTAGCACAGAAACATTACTAAGCACTTGAGGAGATGGTGCTGGAATGCCCCTGACCTGCCAGCCTTCATCCCCTTGGCATTTTCTGCCAGACTAAAGATCTGGATTCTTCTCTTCCATTCAGTGTTTTTCCCTTTCTCTTATGAGCTCGACAGTTCTCCTCTGAACAACCACAATGGAATGACCTTTTCTCAGTTCCTAGACCGAAGCCTATGCAAAGCTCTTCTGGAAGGCTTAGCATCCTCCCCATGAAGCCCAGTTTCCAAAATTTTTAGTCTTCTCTTTTCATAGGCATGCAAGATTAGATCTGCTTTCCAAATAGCTGATCCACCCCACTGAAGAGCATTCTTCCTCTGTTCTGTAATTTAATTCCTGTCACATGACATTCCCACATGCATGAGATTGTTTCCACGATCATCATAGTTCAGAATTAGCAGATATGTCAGCCAAGTTTGAAAATCAGATTGCATTACATGCAGATTTTCTCTCCATATCCCTCATTCAGTGATTAATATTTAATTGTATATCAAAATAATACTTAATAGTAAATGTGCATTGTGTTTATAGAGAGACTTCCTACTTCTCAAAGTACTCAGACAATGACTCTGCTTCATTTATCTCCCGTTTTGTTGTGTGTTTCATAGGGGCATCTGCATGTAAATAATTTAAATGTTTTAATATGAGTAGATATGTGTATCAGCCTATTTTCAAACTTAATATTCCTTCACATAAGCTAAGCTTTCTATTCCTTTTTTTTGCCTCTGCTTTTCCTAGACTCTCCCCTGTCCCTATAAATTTGAAAAATATACAAAGTACCTCGATGGCCAAGGTAGGCAGGCTGGAGTCTGAGCCTAGGTGGCCTAGAGCAATGAGGCTGCATAAGACACTCCTTTGCTGTTCCTCCTCACTGTCAGGTCTCAGTGGGGATGTCAAGAAAGGAAGGTTGGATTTTTAAGGTGTGGTTAAGTCACTGAGGCGTAACAGCAAAGCGAAGTCCTCTGTTCATTACCTCTGGAAATTCCTGCGTTGTAGGCACACACTCAATGTTGGTTGAATCCAGACACACTTTTACTGGTGCCCCATCTGCCTACCACTTGCCTTTGCTTCTCAGTGAAGTTCTTCCCAGTATTCAAGGCCTTGTTCCACATCTGTCCTCATCATTTCTCCTTCCCACATTCCTACACTTATTATTCTGAGAATTAACGTGTCATCTCTTGTGATTCCATACTGACTACCTTTGTTTGCATATAAAATCGAGCACTATTACATAGTGTCACTTGACTTGCTGTATTCTCACGTATAATAATATGAACAGGAAACTAAACACTTCAACACCAAGAAACTACTTACTAATGTTTTTTACACCTTCTGGATCAGGGAAATTATCAGAAAGTTAAGTAGGTCTTTTTTTCCAGCAGTAGCAAGTTACATGAGCCTTTTCTCATCCACCAAAATCTTAATGACATTTAAGTCATAATATACATTTTTCAAGGTCATTGTAAAATTTCATAATTCTGTCAGAGAAAGTGTCTTCCGCTTCTGATGGTTTGACTAGAAAGTTACTATGGATATTGAAGACATGTGAACTTTGGAGACAGCTCAACGATAGCAGTGAAGAATTGACGGCTTTTGAACTGTGGTGCTGGAGAAGACTCTTGAGAGTCCCTTGAACCACAAGGAGATCAAACCAGTCAATCCTAAAGGAAATCAGCCCTGAATATTCATTCACTGGAAAGACTGATGCTGAAGCTGAAGCTAAAGCTCCAGTACTTTGGCCACCTGAGCAAAGCACCAAATCATTGGAAAAAACGCTGATGCCTGGGAAAGACTGAAGACAAAAGGAAAAAGGGGCAGGAGAGGATGAGATGGTTGGATGGCATCACCGATTCAATGGACATGAGTTTGAGCACACTCAGGGAGATAGTGAAGGACAGGGAAGCCTGGTCTGCTGCAGTCCACAGGGTCATGAAGTGTTGGACACGCCTTAGTGACTGAACAACAACAAGGATAGTTGCATGTGAATGAGAGAACACTTTTTTTTTTTTTCAGAAGGGATGTAGAAGATTGGTTTCCACACATAAAAATAAAATTATCTCTCTTCCAACAATAACACTACAGAATGACTCACATTTACTGTTAAAAAAAAAAAAAAGAAACCATAGAGCCCGAGGAATGAGTACAAAAATGGGTCATCTGACTCTCCTTCTGTTTATTTGCTTTCTTTTTTTTTTCACATTCTGGCTTTGGATGTCCTAATTCCATATCTTTGGATGTCTAATTTATTACTTCAGAGGAAACCATTCTAAGAGTGTTGGGTGTGTACCCTAATTCCCATGAGGACCTGGAATCACCTTGTATGAACCCAACATCTATGCTCATCTAGTCCATCCTACCCATCACAACTGGCTACAGATGGCCCTAAATGAAGAAGATTTTCAGTACCTGCCATCTCACCATTTTCACTTTCTAATGTCTAATGCATTTTCTGACTTATGATCATCTTTGTTTGAAATGGAATAAAACTGTAATATCAACAGTGAATGTCACTTTTAGGATGTCTGATTAATATAGAAATGAAGCCAGGACTCAGGACATACTAACCAGCCTTTCAATCAGTATTTTTTGAATACTTCAATGAATGATCCTTTACGTTCAAATGATGCAGACCCTGCTATCAAGTACTTTGTCAACAAATTGTTATCATGCCACTTTCGGTGGTCATCATAATTCATTCTTGCTTCTGGGAGAACAAGGTACTCATAGATTTCATGGTATTTATTACACATACTGTGGCAGCGCTAAGGACCCAAGGGACTAGATATGCCCTCCAAAAGCTACACCTATAGGAATAGAAATAAGTGCAGCTAAAGCGATTGATAAGGTCTTTTTCTGTTACCTGCTCCAACCAATGACTGAACTTTTCTGGCAACATCCAGACCTCTGAAAATCACCCTCAATTATTTAAGGTCAAGATGAATGGAGTCAGAGACAGCTTTAGGCTGGATCCTAAAGGGGTGTTGAATTTCAAACTGCATTTAGGTGGAACTGGTTTTTCTGCAAGGTTTATACAGAATATTGTCTTTGTTTGCCACTGTTAACCTGTTGACTTTGCTTGACACTAGTGGTAAAGAACCTGCCTGCCAATGCAGGCAATGTAAGAGACCTGGGTTCGATCCCTGGTTGGGAAGATCCCCAGGAAGAGGGCATGACAGCCCACTCCAGTATTCGGGCCTGGAGAATCCCATGGACAGAGGAGCCTGGCAGGCTACAGTCCATAGGGTCCCAAAGAATCAGACAAGACTGAAGAGACTTAGCCACAGCACACAAGACATAAATACCATTGAGTGAGACAACTGGCTATGGAGCTAGAAAAGAAGGGGTCTTAGGGACCCATGTAGCTTTGGGAGACAGTGAGTGCTGTTCATTAGTGATTTGCAGGCTTGATGAGTTAAAAAAAAATCCACAAATTTTTTCAAAGTCAAGATCTAAACCACTAAGCCATGAAGGAAGTCCATCATCCTCTATTTAAAGTTAACAGAGTAGCCCAGAAGGATCCGAATAAGCATGAAGTCATTGTTCTAACACTTTCACTCCTTATATCTCTTCTCAGATGCAGTAATAATGGAATATTTATTTTGTCCTTAGGGACTTCACAGATGTTTGGCCTGAACCACTAGTAAGAAAATATCCCAGCATAGTTTATCAGTCTCTAAAACAAATGCATCAGCTTCCTCAAGTCCATCTTGCTACAATATCTGGCCAATTTTTATATCATGTACTTGTTCTGTTTGTTATTATTAGTCATTTTCCCCCAGCATATTATACTAACTGGCAATCCCATGAATGCCAGGGGCTTGTATTTCTATAGACAGGTCAGTTTCCTCTCAGATGGAAAATCTATATTTGTCCCACATGGGGCTTGAATAGATAAAACTGTAAAAATGAGACTCTCTGGTGGTCCAGTGGTTAAGAATCTGTGCTTCCAATGCAGGGGGTGCAGGTTTGATCCCTGGTTGAGGAACTAGGATACTACATGCTATGTGCTATGACCAAAAAAATATTAATTTTTATTGAAGTATAGTTGCTTTACAATATTGCGTCAGTTTCTGCTGTACAGCAAAGTAGATCAGCTATATCTATACATATTTCTCTTTTTTGGATTTCCTTCCCATTTAGGTCACCACAGAGCACTGAGTAGAGTTCCCTGTGCTGTGCAGCAGGTTCTCATTAGTTATCTATTTTATGTATAGTGTCGGTAGTATATATGTGTCAATCCCAATCTCCCAATTCACCCCTACTCCACCTTTCCCCTTTGGTGTTCATACGTCTGATCCCTACATCTGCATCTATTTCTGTTTTGCAATGAAGTAATTCTACTCCAGTAAAAATTAATTTAAAAATAAAATTCACTGCTAAAAAATTAATTAAATAAATATCTATGTCAGAGATATTTATTAAAAAAAAATTTTTTTTTAAACTTTGTCAAATGTTATTTCTCTTCCAACAGATTTAAATTGTACGCCTGTGCAGGGATTTTCCCCAACTAGAATCAGTACGTCCCAGTGGTTTAAGAAAGTGAGCCATTCAGGGCAGCAGCAACTGCAACACAGGATGAGAACGACAAATTAGTCTATGATGTCTTCTTTTCAGTTAGATTCTTGGCATCAAGTTGGAGAAGCCTGCTATTTCCTCATCACACAAAAGCAGGCGTAGAATGGGATAAACTGCCTTGATTCTCCTGTTTTTCCCCACACTGAAGGACCTCAACAATGCACCCTGACAAGCAGGGACTATTTTTGTTTTATTGTTGTATTTTGACTGCTGAAGCTTGGAGCAATGCAGGCATTTAAGTGTTTGCTGACTACTTGAGTCATTGGCCAGGGAGGAGGGCTACAGCGTGAGGACTGCACAATGTGGACTAGTTTTCCATAGATGGGAAATCAAGTGTTGTTGCAGATAATAATCAGAAAACTCTCAGAATTCTCAGTTCATTGTTGTGCATAAACTGCCGAGGGCTGCCCGCACCTCATGGGTCACCCCAGGGCCATGGGGGAGGGGGCCATGTGTTGTACCCATTACTGGTCAGTTGGTCTAAGGGGAACATCCTTGGGAGGAAGAGCTCCCTCCTGAAGTCTCTGGGGTGATGTGAAAGGTGAGCAGCTGGGACTTAGCCCATGTCTGTGTCCAGGTGGATTGTCTGGGGCAGAAGCAACTGCAGAGAATAGCTGGGAATCAAATCAGAAGGAGCAGAGACCAGGCGAGATGGCAGAGGCCATTCCTAGAACTCCCACCCGCAGCCTTCCTTGTCTTGTTTAACTCTGCAAGCAGGGGATGGAAAGTGGTTAACCTGGTCTCCAGGCTTCCTGAAACCAGAGCCAATGGAGTATGATATGGGAAAGGATGGAGCAGTGGTAAAAACACAAGTCAAATGAATCTGCCTGATTTTAACTGCTTCGCTGAAGCAGAAACAATTTGCAAAAATGGAGTATCGGGGGTGATCTGAAATTTTTATTTGCTATGCCTTGCTTTTCCTTTTCTAATTAAATATTCTACTTCTTTCTCAGCTCATAGGTGGTAAAAAAGTTATCAGTAAACTTTTATCTACCAGGGAAGCCAAGTGCAAAGCAGTGGCAACTTGCTGCCATGTTTTATTCACTGGGATGCTTCTTTACAAAGATGGAGTTATTCCATTTATCACACAGATGCGAGGGAAACCCAATTCTACAGTAACTTTCAGTAGGAGTGTTTTTTTTTTTTAATTGGCTTTATTTTCAGTTAAACTACTGGTAGAATAATAGTCAACCTCATAGCTTTTTTTTCAGACTGCTCATGATGCAGAACGTAAAGCCAGAGCAGTTCGAGAACGTTTGTTCTCATTTGTTCACTGCATAAATGGCATCTCATTCCAAAAGTCTTATTTCAAGGATTTATGATGAGCTTCAGTGCAGGCAGCAAGTCGCTTTTTATTCAGAGAAAAACATAACCAGGAGGGACAGCGTCATTGTCTTTGAGACACATGGCATTGTGTTTGGTGTTGTTCAGTCGCTTAGTTGTGTCCAACTGTTTGAGACCTCATGGACTGCAGCACGCCAGGCTTGCCTGTCCTTCACTGTCTCCTGGAGTTTGTTCAAACTCGAGCATCTCTTAAAGGTCATCTCAGGTTCTCTTGTACATACTGTCCTTCCTCTTCCACTCATGTTTAGTCTTTTTCTCTCCATCACCTGAAAGTGCTTCCTGCAGAGTTATGAAATTGACACAGGTTCCATTTTTCACTTGAGTCTTTCTTCCTCCTGTCTGTGTTTTTTTGTGCCAAAAGAAAGAAAGAATAGTGATGAGATAGGCTTTTTCTGCTCTCCCACCTCATCTCTCATTCTCCAAATATAAAAAGCTATTAACATATGTGGTGCACGTGAGTATGGACCTGAACAGATCTTAAACACACTGGAACTGCTTCTCCCAACCAAACAATCAGTGTGTGTAATCCCATCACAATTGGCCTGTGTGTCTCCATTACACATGGTTGTCATGGATGAGCTCTAAAGCAGCTCAGAATACAGGGTGAAACACAGACTTTAAGTGTTTTTCATTTTTTGAGAAAAATCTGTAAATGGCTCTTTTTCAATGTCTTGGAAAGAATGTCTTTCAGAGAATCTCAGGGAACAAGCGATCCTTTTGAAAATGGAAAGAGATGTTCATGCTTTAATAACAACATAGAATCAGACCAGAAATATCCCTGGACCACCTCATCCTTGGCTCTGGGAGGCTCTGGGAATGCTGGAGACTGGGGAGGGAGTACTGACCTGTCTCCATGACTTTGAGAATTACATGCTGTCTACAGTAAGTCCCCATGCATGGCCCTTGCTCCCAGGAATGGAGTCCAGGCTCCAGTGACTTGCTCTGCCTGTCAATAGCCTTACTTTCTCGTGACAAGTATCCTGACGACCAAGGGCTCCTCTTACCACTTCTTCTCACAGATCCCCAATGTCGAAAGATTTTATCCACCAAAATATTATACTGCTGAAGTAGGAATATGGGTTCTCTGCTAGCCAGTGTCATACCTGACAGCCGAGTTGAGCTTTGGGCTGTTGTGTGAGAACAAGCACTTTTGGTTTGTGAAACTTAAGTGAAATTAAGCACAATAAGTAGGTTTTAAATTATTCTGCACAACTCTCTGGAATACAAATGCACTCTTTCCGTTAGCTAACTCCATGTCTCCACTAGTTTTTAGAGAAAACTCTGATTTACATATGTATTTTCTGGTACTGGGTGGTGAAGGGTGTGTGCTTTGAATCTAGCAGACCTGGTTTTAAATTGCAAGTCGCTCTGTTGTGTCTGACTCTTTGCAACCCCATGAAGTATACAGTCCTTGGAATTTTCCAGGCCACCCTTCTCCAGGGGATCTTCCATACCCAGGGATTAGAACTCAGGTCTTCCGCACTGCAAGCGGATTCTTTACCAGCTGAGCCACAAGGGAAGCCCAAGAATACTGGAGTGGGTAGCTTATCCCTTCTCCAAGGGATCTTCCTAGTAAGAACAAAAGAGAAAGTAGGTGAAGTGCCTACAACAATGCCTGGTAAACAATGAGTTCAATGGAGGTAGCTTTTTTCAAATTAGCTATTCATTATTAATTATTAGTGATCATGATTATTTGCTCCACATTTTCTGGCATATATCCTAACAACTTTTTATTTTCACCAAATGACCCAATTAATAATTGGATATTTTATTGTAAATGTTACAAAGCAGAGACTAGATCTTTTGTGTTTGGATTCTCAACATTAACAGTTTTGTTTATGCAGAGAAAGAGCACTTGGTACTTGCTAAGTGATGAGTGAATAATGAAATTTAAAGTGATGCTGGGAAAGACTGAAGGCAAAATGAGAAGGAAGAGACAGAGAATGAGATGGTTAACATCACCAACTTAATGCATGTGAATTTGAGCAAATGCCAGGAGATAGTGGAGGACAGAGGAGCCTGGTGTGCTGCAGGACATGAGGTCACAAAGATTCAGACATGACTTAGTGACTGAACAACAGCAACAAAGTGTAATGTCAAATAATGATGATAATAATAATAAACAGCTGTGTATGTAACATTCGGGCTTCCCTTGTGGCTCAGTGGTAGAGAATCCACCTGCAATTCAGGAGCCGCAAGAGACATGCGTTTGATCCCTGAGTCAGAAGATGCCCTGGAAGAGGAAATGACAACCCACTTCAGTAATTCTTGCCTGGGAAATCTCATGGACAGAGGAGTCTGATGGGATGCAGTCCATGGGGTTGCAAAGAGTAGACATGACTGAAGCAACTTAGCATGCACACATGTATAAGATTCACAGTCAAACATTAAACACCTAGACAAAGACTACACAGGTAGGAGATATTGAAGAAGTTAAGTGGGGACTCTTTTTCAGTTTAGGAAGTAACGACTTACATGAGCTTGAACAGTCCCTACTGACCTTTCTAGTTTTTTTTTTTTTTTTAAGGTTTGTTTTTTGATGTGGACCACTTTAAAAGTCTCTATTAAATTTATTACAATACTGCTCCTGTTTTACGTTTCAGTATTTTTTGGCTGAAAGGCATGTGGGATCTTATCTTCCCAACCATGGATCAAACCCTCTGCACTGAAAGGTGAAGTCTTAATCACTGGAACACCAAGGAAGTCCCAAATATTTATTTATTTATTTATTTACTTGGCTGCCTTAGGTCTTTAGAGGTGGCAAGGAAACTCTTAGTTGAGCATGTGGGATCTGGTTCCCTGATCAGGGGTCAAACCCAGGCCCCCTACATTGCAAGGGCAGAGTCTTAGCCACTGGACCACCAGGGAAGTCCCTCTGGTCTTTACCTCTTGTATTTTTCTAGATCACAGACAGAAGTATCCTAAACATTGAACAAATAAGGCACTGATTTGCACACTAAGCCCAAACACTATTTTATGGACATACACTGTGTATGTAGGCCAATGGGGGTAGGGGGCTCATCTGATGCGAATGGCCAGGCTAGTTCCCTTTTCAGTGGCAGGTGTTGTCAGCCTCTGAGAGAGGGTTGGTTCAGCCAGTACATTAAGAGTCTGCTCACAGGGACATTACCACATTGGAAAAACACCTGAGACTCTTTAAGCTCACAGATCTTAAACTCAATGCATGAGTACAAGAAAGATGGAGTCAGTGCAGTGAAGCCCCTACATCCACAGAGGGGGACGCAGCCCAGTGGTGAGCTCACCTGGGGCTTCAGACCCATGATTCTAGGCTCAGATCCTTCTTGAGAAAATTCTTTAACCTTCCAATGCTTGGTTTCCAGGTTTGTAAGATGGTGATGATAAGACCTGCTTTATCTTGAACATTAAACTAGATAATATAGAGAAGGGATTTAACCTTGGATCTGGCATTTTAAAGGCTTCCCAGGTGGCGCAGTGGTAAAGAATCTACCTGCCAATGCAGGAGACTCAGGATATATGGATTTGATCCCTGGGTCGGGAAGATCCCCTGGAGGAGGAAATGACAACCCACTCCAGTATTCTTACCTGGAAAATCCCGTGGACAAAGGAACCTGGAGGGCTGCAGTCTATGGGGTTGAAAAGAGTTGGACATGACTGAGCATCTATGCACGCACGCACTGGCATTTAATAAACACTATATGAATGGTGATAAAGAATCTGCCTGCCAGTGCAGGAGATGTGAGTTTGATTCCTTGATCGAGAAGATCCCTTGGAGAAGGAAGTGATTACCCACTCCAGTATTCTTGCCTGGAAAATCCCATGGACAGAGGAGCTTGGCGGACTACAGTCCATGGGGTTGAAAAAGTCAGACACGACTGAGTGGCTGAGCACGCATGCACACACGCCTTGTCTCCCCTGTGACTGATCACTCTTCAGCCTACCTTTTTCACAGAATCTGTGTTCTTCAGCTTATCAGGATACCTCCTTCTTTTACAATTTGTTCCTAAAATTCCTTATGGTGTTTTACACCTATCCATCTCGTGTTGTGACCTCAACTAAACTAGTAAGTAAGTAATATGAGTCTGCTTTGCCATAGAAGTATTACATTTAGTTTTCTGAAAGGTATGACAAAATTGTTTAGTATTTCTATCATTATACCCAGGGAGATGAGACTTCAGGGAAATCATATTTTATCCAAAGTAAATAAGGTAGGGAAAGAAAAGACACTGTGGAAAGGATGGGAGACTAGGAGTCAGGAACTTGGGTTCTAATGCTGGCAGTTACTTCATGTGACTTTAGGAAAGCATTGAATTTCTCCAGAACTAACTTTCCCTCCCTGGAGGATAAGTGGTCAGTCCAGATGACCTCAAATGTCTCAAAAGTCTGTTGTTCTAGGTCTTGCTTGCACACTCAGTCGCTCAGTTGTATCTGACTTTTTGTGACACCATGGACTGTAGCCTGCCAGGCTTCTCTGTCCATGGGATTTCCTAGGCAAAAATATAGGAGTGGGTTGCCATTTCCTCCTGCACGGGATCTTCCTGACCCAGGAATTGAACTGCATCTCCTGCAATACAGGAGGATTCTTTACAGCTGAGCTACCAGGGAAGCCCCATTCTAGGTCTAAAAATGGACTAGGAGGTCTAACCAGCACTAACTGCTCCATGCCTCAAGCTAACTTAAAATATATCTTATAATGTCAGGAACATTTTACAGGTTTTACTTCTTTTTTTGATGCTGAGGAAATTGTTTTGCTTTCATAGGTGTAAGTATTGCTCCAATAAGGTTGGAGCAGTAGACTTGTGTTCTGAATTCCTTTGCATTGAAGCAGACTCTTCATTTTCTGAAAAGTAATAGAAGCAAAACTGTCAGAATTTTCCAAACTGATGGAAGGTGGCCTTTGGCAACCTTTTAAATGTGTTCTCTAAGCTCATGCAAAATAAAACTAGAAGGTTTCTTTGAAAATAACATTGATTTGAGACAAATGGACATTTGGAAACACACAGCCAAGCAGATTTCCTTCTGTAAATGTCACATTGACTCTCCATGGGGGGAGGGGAGGTGGGAAATGCCAGGAATTTAAAAATAGGTTTTGATCATTAATAGGCTACCAGGTCACTCTTATGGAATATGAGACTTGGCTGGTAATATTAAGTTCTCTCCACTGAAGAATAGATGACTTGGCTTACAAAATATATATTCATACAAAGGATTTCCTGTTAGATTGTAATCAATCTTTATCCATGTCCTGGAAGAGAGAGAGTTTATTAGTTTTAATAAAATGAGAGATCATGAGAGCATTAAGTTTGGGAAATTTGATAAACAAGGTCCAAACCAACATTTCCTGGTTATCATCTGCAAACCGCCTTAGGTAAGTTTTTAAATGAGTCTAACTTTGTGTACGATTCATGGAGATTGTCCATGCAAATATTTTTTGGACATTAATAAATAGGCAGGATGTTAATAAATAAATTGGTTCATTAATGAAACATGTTAAGTAGAATGGCACTGACATTTACTAAGCACTTTCTCAGAACAAGCCTTTCCTATACATTGCCTAAATTAATCCATGCAACAAATACGTGAGGGAGGTGTTATTTTCCCATGAAATGCTTGGGAAAACAGGCACCAAGAGGTTCAATAACTTGTCTAAGACCAAAGTTAATGAGTTGTTATGGACTGAATGTTTATATCCCCCAGATTCATATGTTGAAGCACTAACTCCCAGTGTGATGGTGTCAGGAGGTGATTGGGTTTAGGTCAGGTCATGAGGGTTGAGCTGTTACGGTGGGATTCGTTTCCTTATAAAAGGAAACAGCGACCAGAGCTCACTTGCTCTCTAAGAGCACACCTGACCCTCTGCGCACACAGCCAGGAGGAGAGTCCTACCAGGAGTCATATCAACTGGCCCTTTGATCTTGGATTTCCCAGACTCCAGAACAGTGAGAAATGCGTGTCTGTTGTTTAAGCTGCCCAATCTGCGGTACTTGTTATAACAGCTCGAGCTAAGACAGTCGTGTTAGAAGCCAGCTCTGTCCAATTTCAAAATCCATGCTGACAAGGATATGGGATCTAGGAAGCTACAAGGGGTTATTGATTGGGTTGGGTGGAGGCACACAGGATTTGGGATTGCTATGGCCTAAGGAGCTAGAGCCTAACAAGATTAACTGCTTTCTCACCAATGAATTGATGCTTTTGAACTGTGGTGTTGGAAAAGACTATTGAGAGTCCCTCGGACAGCAAGGAGATCAAACCAATCAATCCTGAAGGATATTAACCGTGAATATTCATTGGAAGAACTCATGTTGAAGCTGAAGCGCCAATACTTTGGCCACCTGATGCAAAGAGCTGACTCAACGGAAAAGACCCTGATTCTGGGAAAGACTGAGGGCAAGAGGAGAAGGGAGGGACAGAGGATGAGATGGTTGGATGGCATCATCGACTCAATGGACATGAGTTTTAGCAAACTCAGGGAGATAGTGAAGGACAGGGAAGCCTGGCACGCTGCAGTCCATGTGGTTGCAAAGAGTTGGACATGACTGAGTAACTGAGCAACAACACCAGAGTAGAAACCCAGAAAGTTGGAGCTCCCTTCTAGATTTCTCTCTCCCACACACGATCGGTCCCTCAACCTCAAATCACCCTCTAAGTCCTACCTCTTCATCTTCAGTCAAATCCATCTTTCCAGCCACCTCTGTTCTTCCTGCTTTAGTTCATCATCACCTTCTCTCCCCATTGGTCTTCCTGCCTTCAGTCTTACGCCTTTCACCCATCCTAACCCTGAAATGATCTAACCTAAAAATTAGTTGTTATTTTCCTGCTTGAAATCCTTCAGTGGTACATGTTACAAAGCAGGGGAAGGGAGTGTCATTGAGCCACTGAAAGCAGAAAATGTCAGGTGGGTGGAACTGTAATCCTTACATTTGCAGGAAATACAGCCCATCACCAGCTGATGCAGAGGCTGTGCCCTGTGCCTAGTCTCCTCTGCCTAACCTGACGCTGTTCTTCTAAGTCCCTCCCCTGCTCTTCTCTGTGGGATCAGTCAGACCCAGTAAGCAGGTCTGTTCTGCTTTGCCAGGGATACAGCTAGAAACAAATACGAAAATAGACCATTATGATTTTGAAGCAGGAATTGTATGCAAATGTAAATTATGCATATTTATAGTAATCACTGTAATGCTATTTATATAACACCTTCTCACCCAGAGACGGCAAAGCATCTACAGAGATGCTCTAATCCTCGCCATTCTCCATTAAATTGTGCTATAAATACTATTTCAAGTCATGAGCGTCTCTCTCCCTTCCACCTTCCAAACCATCCTTGGGTGTTCTGTTGAGTTACTTAGCATAGGTCACTAGTTACTTAACACAGACGTCACATGCGTCAATGTATGTCTGTTCTCATACACACTGAAATATACATTTTAGCTGAGTAACTGCCATCAGCAACCACACTCAGGTGTGCACAACTGTGCCCAAGGTCCATGAGGGCCATTTCTCATGTCCTTGATGGAAGGTAAGTAAATAAGTTCATTTGTACCCTTTTTTTAAGATTCCACACATAAGTGATAGCATATGATATTTGCCTTTCTCTGTCTCATTTTACTCCGTACTAGAGTCACAGATGTAGAAAAGAAACTGATGGTTATGAGAGGGGAGGAGGGAGGGATAAATTGGGAGATTGGTATTGGGACATATACACACTACTATATACAAAATATGGGCTTCCCAGGTGGTGCAGTGGTAAAGAATCCACCTGCCAATGCAGGAGGCATGAGAGACACAGGTTCAGTCCCTGGGTCAGGAAGATCCCCTGGCAGAGGGCATGGCAACCCACTCCAGTATTCTTGCCTGGAGTATCTCATGGACAGAGGAGCCTGACAGTCTACAGTCCATGGGGTCGCACAGATCGGACATGACTGAGTGACTGATCACAGCACATAGGATGTGTATAGCTTTGTTTGCTTCTAAAAATACAGTTTTGAAACCCAGTGATATATGTAAAGAATCTCAAACTCTTTTCAAAACAAAATCTCTTCTGCTGCTGCCAGATGGTGCTGTCTGTGGCAGTTGTTTCCCAGAATCCTGCCACCGTCTGTATTGTCTTAACTTAGGACTTGGAGCCTTTCAGTGGCCGCCCTGTCTACGCTCCCTGTGGACATCTGCTGTTCCTCCTATTGTTGGCTGGTTCCACCCTCTCCCACCACACAGTGGGCACGGGCCAGCAGAGTTGCAGTGAGGGTGGCAATTCTCTTCCACAACTTCAGTCTTGGCAAGCCAGGCAGTTCTGGGACCCACATAGAAAGCTGCTCAGAACCGAGAGACCTAGCGTCACACAGACCCCTGTCAGCCAGTCATCTCTGCTGACTGTCCTCACTGGACTGACCAGTGAGATCTACAATTGCTTCGGAACATGATGAGATGGGCGCCTGCTTCAGGGCCAAGCTAGTGTGGAATGGATGCTGTTTGGAGGCCACAGGACTTTCCAGGTGGTGCTAGTGGTGTAGAAACCGCCTGCAAATGCAGGAGATGAAAGAGACTTGTATTTGATCCCTGTGTTGGGAAGATCCCTGGAGAAGGGCATGGCAACCCACTCCAGTATTCTTGCCTGGGGAATCTTGAGGACAGAGGATCCTGGTGACCTACAGTCCACGGGGTCACAAGAGCTGGACACGACCGAAGTGATTTAGCACACACATGACTATGAAGGGGTTCAGTTCTTTTAAATGACCCAGTCACACCATCTGCACCAGCACACCAGCACACCAGCACCGCTGGTGCTGCAGCAGTGGGACCCTGAAGGCCAGAGTTGGACTGAGGATGGGATGAGTCATTCAGAGAAGGAAAGAGGGAACACACCAAGAGAGAGTCAGAACCACCTCCAGTCTGAGAGTGAGAAGCCGGGAAACTGACGAGTCTGGTGGCTGGTCAGATGGAGCCGCAGCCCTGGGGGTTGTCTCGAGGCAAAGCTAACCGGGAGCTGGATGTGTTGTCAGGAGTGGAGGAGGACAGAGGGACAGGGTGTCATCTCCAGTGGCCTGTATCCTGGAGTGCCTCTCCACCCGTCAGTGGATCCCAAATTCTGGACGGGCCTGACTTAAAGGTCCACGTTTGGAGCGGCCACTCCTATCCCCACGAGCAGGATTACAAAGCAGAAAAAGTGCCTGTGACGTTTATTAACGACAGCTCACCAAGAAAAGAGGAGTGTGTAGCCCTTTTAAGGGAAAATAGAAATTCAGTACACCTTTAGGAAAAGCTGAAGCCCACAGTCAGCTTCAACCAGTGTCAAGTAAGTGGGTATATAGACCATTTGCTCAAATGCAGGATCAGAAAGGAAAGGTTTTGTGACTTCCTAGATGGCGCCCCTCATCTTACTGCTAAAGGATCAGGAAACCGAGAGTCTCTGTCAGAGCAATCATCAGAACAGCCCAATGTCTCACGGGGTCCTCAGACTCGGGACTCCCCCGCACCATTCTCTGCCAGCCCCCTCCCTGCCCAGGTTGATTCCATCCGCTTAGAGAGAAAGGGTCTCTTTCACTGAGGTGCACTTATTCAAACCAGGCAGAAAGCACAGAAAGAAGTTAACCTCAGATCTGAGCCTCATTAATGTCATGCTCCTGTGGGATTAACTGTGTGTTGTGCATGCAGTTGTTATTGTTGTTTAGTCCATATGTCGTGTCCTTTGTGACCCCATGGACTGTAGTCCGCCAAGCTCCTCTGCCCATGGGATTCTCCAGGCAAGAACACTGGAGTGGGTTACCATTTCCTCCTCCAGGGGATCTTTCCAACCCAGGGATCAAACCTGCATCCCTTGCATCTCCTGCCTTGGCAGGTGAACTCTTTACCCCTGAGCCACCTGGGAAACTGGTGACTGAGAGAGAGGAATGACTGGATTTGCACTAGCCCTGGTTCAACATGCATTTGCCGTCTCTTCTCCTATTAGCTGGGAAGATGTCAAAGAGGAGGTGATATTTCAATCCCTGCTGGAACAAAGATTTTGGAGAACTTGGGTGGGGGGCAGAAGGAAGCGTTTTGCAGATGTCAGTACAACCAGAGTCTGAAGATTGTCAGGGGAGGAGAAGGGAAAGGAGCTGAGGGGCAGTGGGACTGTTGCAGAGGCTCAGGCAGGAATACAGCGTAAGCAGACATTTCAACTAGAGAATAAAGGCTTGTGGGTTCCTAGACAGCAGGCATCTATGGTCTCTCAGGTATTATAAGTAAAATAGAGAAAATCTGAGCACACAAGGGGACTAAAGAAATAAGTAACATTTGTGTGACACTGTATAGGTTACAGGGCACATCTGCATATGATGTAGACTTTTCTCATCCCAGCAAACCTAGAGAACAGGGGTGGTGTGATTGCACTGTCTCTATTCAATTGAAGTGGAAAGCTTAAAAGACTCTCTGGGATACAGAACCTGTCTTGGTTAGGGGAATGCATGCTGGCTGCTGAGACAGGTGATTCTCAAAGTGAGTTGACTTAGTAAGCAGAACCTATTTCTTGTTATAGAAAGATAGACAGACAGATAGACAGATACATACATATAGGTGTACATATGCACATGCATACATGTATAAAATCAGCTACTGTTTGAGACGATGTTCTGGAAATAGATACTTGGTGATGGTAGCTCAACACTATGATGTATTTAGTGCCATTGAATTACACACTGAAAGTGGTTAAAATGGTAAATCTTACTTATGTTTTACCACAATAGAAAAGCTAGCTCCAGCATAACTAATAATTTCAGGGATTAAATTGTAACCAGCATGTTAACAGGAGTTGTTGGGCATATGTGTGATGAGCATACGAATTTTTACTTTTATTTATTGTTTCTGGTTCTTCTTATATAATTTCATTATTTTTATAATGACTAGAATAAGTTATTAACTGACAAAAGACAATCCTTTTTATCACTTTCTGAACTTGGGAGGACGGGCTCATTTAAGTAAGTCTGTGCTTCACGTGGCATGATTTCCCCCACTTCTCATAGAGTACGAATTCTGCAGGAAGAAGAGTGGTCTCAGAGAATGTGTGCGAAATAGTTTGTAGCTATGTATAAACTGACACTTATTTCTCTTTTGAATGATGTTGTTTAGAGAGAAACATCTAGGCTGAGGAATAAAAGAAGTAAAGAAACATACGGAAATGAGAAAAAAGCAGTGCGATTGGCCGTCCCCTATCTGAGATGTTCATCACATCAACGAATGGATAATATATAATTACAAGAATTCATTGTTGGAACAGTACACAAGGCTATTGATTTTACCATCATGAGTACATTATCTTCTTACCGTCTGGAGATTAAAATGAATAGGCAGAGTAACAAGATTCTCCATAAATTAGAGTCATTCATTTTCATCTTGAGAAAGGAAAAGATGTCATACTTTCAGCCCTTTAATTGAGATCTAGCAGAGGAGAACTTTACAAGATAATAATTTTCAAAGGACTGTATTTCTATCTTCGCAGTAAATAAGTATAATGACAGCCATGGTAGCCTCCAGGTAAAATGTTGAAGACACTTAGCACATAAAGGAAAGACAGATGTAAATGACACTGGAACTTTTAATGATGTTATCATCAATACTTTAATACATGGTATGTAAATTACTGTATTACACAATCAGATTTCTTCATTCCACGGATATTTATTACCTATGTACCAAAAGCAAGACTCTAGCCCAAGAGCTAGAGCAACTAAAAAGAATTTTCGTGTATGGTCCCTGCCTTCAAAAAGGAGATGATCTAATTAGGGAGGTGATATTCACCCCTGCAGCAATCAATAATGATAACAACTCTAGGGATGCCAACCATTGCTGACTGTCTACCATGTCCCAAGACTATGCTAATTGTTTCTACCTGTACAAAGTCCTGAACCTGGAATTGACCTTGTCAGTAGCATTGATTTCTATCCCCATTTTATAGATGAGGAAATGGAGTTTCAGACAGCTCATCCAGCTGTCAGAGAACAAGTAGTTCCCCCCAAATAAATTTCCAGATACATGAAGAAATGTCCAGAGTCCCTACATTGGTCTTGGTCACTTTGGATGAACTTTGCTAAAGGCTGTGGCACAGGTTCCATGCAACATGATTCTGGAAACCTTTCTTGGAGGACCTAGGAGGGTGTGCACCCAACGTTTCATTTTGCTTTCATGCGGTGATTTCATGGCTCTGGGCCCCATTCTGAGTGGTGTCAGAGAGTCAAAAATCAAAATAGTTAGAACTATCTGTCAGATAAGAGTAAATGATCTCTGAGTGAAGGTCAGGTGAACTTGCTCTGAATAGAGTAATACATTTTTGAAAGAAATGTGTGGCCACTCTCTGACTTTTAGTCATTTGTTTGCTTGGTTTCTGGTCTTCCTTCTGGTTCTGAGATGTGAGTTGTGAAGGGCCTCCATGCTTCTGACCCACTTGGCTAGGGTGTTGATCGTGTTGTGTTGCTTGTCTATCTGATCAACCCACCGTGAGCATCATGTTATCCAGGCTTATATTCTGGGGGCCTCACATAAAGCCCAGAGAATTACAAGTACTCAAATAATGTGCTTTCAGTGTAAGTATAGTCCTCTGAGAATATATGATTCAAACTTACCTGCATTAAAATATATAGGTTAAGCTGCTTTAACAAGATGTCCCAAAGTATTCCGAGTGTTAGAGTCTGGAATGGGTAATCAACCAGGACAGCTGCTCCGTTTTGCTGATGGCTCTGTTCCCAAGGTCGTTGATTCCATCTTCAACACATGGCTTCCAGGCCACTCTGCCCTTGGCCATCTTGGCCAGGAGAAGGCAGTGAAGAGGAAGTAGACTTTGATCTTAAAAGCTCTGGCCCACAGTGGCATTTCTGCTCAACTACACTGGCCAGAACAATAACCTCTGGACACACCTAAGAGCAACGGGGCTCAAAAGGAGTGGACAGCATGCATCCCAGTGGACTGCTGGCATTCTCTGCTACAAGGCCCTTTGCTCAGTCTGCCACTTCTGCTTTTATAAGCATGACCATAGTCCCATCATTGGTCTTCAAAATATCATAGTCATCATTGACTTCTAACTCTCCTTTCTCTCCTCTCCTACCTAGAAAGGCATCAGGTCATGAAGCTCCTGTTCTTTCTCCACTGCTTCCTTCCTAGTTCAATAAAGCATAATATATCTCAATGTTAATTATTAATTAACATAAAGGCCTTACCAGGTGTCTCAGTGGTAAAGAATCCACCTGCCAATGCAGGAGACAGAGGAGATGTGGGTTTGATCCCTGAGTTGGGAAGATCTCCTAGAGGAAGAAATGGCCACCTGCTCTAGTATTCTTGTCTGGGAAATCCCATGGACAGAGGAGCCTGGTGGGCTACAGTCCATGAGATCGCAGAGTCAGACACAACTGAGCAGACATGCAAGGGAATGAGGGTGTTGGCAAGCCAAATAACAGTAGCAGCTGTTGCTAAATGAAGTAAATGTGGAGCCTACAGTGAAATGAAATCATGAAAGTCGAGGCTAGGGACACACATATCTTTCATGTCTTGTTTTTGTTTTACTCCAAAAAGTATTAATAACAATAAAGAGAGAAGACAGAAAAGGAAAATGTTGTAGAAATAAGTGAAGGAAAAACAAATGAGAAAACTAAAGGATCTTCTGAGCTTGAGCTAACAAGATCACTGACATTCTGGGAAAGACTCAAAGTCAGGGAGGGGTGGGAGAGATTTATTGTGCAAAATAGGGCATGCTTTCAGGAGCATGTACCCTGAGTGGAGGCTATTGGCCCGGGGAAGTTTATAGCGCATAGAAGCAGGGGATTCAGAATCAGTACGGGAGTATATTTGGCTGGTTCGTCCTAAATTGGAAGCAGGGACACACATTAGGGAAGCTGTCAGTTATTAATCATGTCCTTGCCATTTTGGGATAATTGTTACAGGAGTTAATAGTCTAGCCTCCTGGATTTTCACTGGAGACAGTGCCTGTCTTCCTACAAGTTTGACATAGAGACGATGGCATTCTGGGCTGTTTGTGGTAGACAAGGGGTTGGTTTCCTGGGCAGGTTGCTGCAGGTCGTGAGCCAAAGTTCTATTTTTATACATGTCCTCTGGCCACTGTCCATTTGTATATCTTGTTTCTCAAGATAAAGATGGAAACTAAGAGTTTGCTGTCTTATGTGTAAGCGTAGTGGCAGCAGCGTACATGGGAGAGAGTTGATCACAGATGTGGGGATAGACCTTAAGGCAAGAAGCTGTTAACAGAGCAAGCCACAATAAATGATGTCATCCTCCATTAGACAAGCTGCACCAAGGCAACAGACACACTTTCCTACAAGAATAGGTTCAATGCTGCCACTATTAGAGCAGGTACAAAATTGAAGACTTTGACCCTTAAAAAAAAAAAATTGAGTAGATTAGCAACCAAATGGAAGAACTAATTGGATAGAAAATAAACTTAAGATTTGTGGATGCGATGTCTTAAAGATGCTGCCAGGTGAAGCCGCTGGGTAATGGAGTAGCCCAATACAAACAGTGGTGGCAAAGGGGAGCTATTCAACCATTTGCCACAGGGTTCATGACAGCCCCTGGGTTTACATGGAAGCCGGCTTCCTGGATCACTGCTTTAGAACATCCTGTGATCGGGGTCTTTGCACTTCACACCAGATTTCTGTTAATGGTCCATCTGCCAGCCTCAGCTCTGCCCCCGGGATCTTTCATGAAATCTGTCTCTGGCACCTGCCTCTCCTTTGGTTTCTGTCTCTGTTGCCCCCGAGTGATGCTAAATCAGCAAACACAAGCACCACGTTCCACTTCAACACTCTCATTCCCTTAAAACCTGCAGCAGATGACACCTCTGTGTTTAGCTATCGTCATGGCAGATAGTTAATTACTCCGCTCTGGCCCTTAAAGCAGAACTCGAAGAATGATGTTTTGAACTAAATTTTAATGAGCTGTAGAGTGACTTACATTTCTCTATTAATTAATCAAGTCCTGAGGTACCTAAACTATTGGACATAGACTCCTCAGATATATAATACCCACTTGAGGCCAGTTAGCAGTATTTCAACAAAAAATGCCTGGAATGCTTCAGTGTGTCTCTGTTTGGTGTGATGAGGTGACATAGTCTCACTGAACAGGAGAAATCATTACAACATCTGTTTGCTTAATTTTTTTTATCCACAAGTGTAATAGGAACAGAGTAATGAAGGCAGTAAAGTATCTGGAAAAGAGGAGTGTGTATCTGTTTCTCTGCGTGCGTGTGTGTGTATTTCTCTGTGTCTGTGTGTATGTCTGTGTGTCTGTGTCTGTATCTGTGTGTGTTGCCATGCCTTCACCAATTACAAAGGCACTGACTATGCCTTTTTTATATCTTTTCATACCATAAAGAAAGCTGAGCACCAAAGAATTGTTGCTTTTGAACTGTGGTGTTGGAAAAGACTCTCGAGAGTCCCTTGGACAGCAAGGAGATCAAACCAGTCAATCCTAAAGGAAATCAGTCCTGAATATTCATTGGAAGGACTATTGTTGAAGCTGAAGCACCAATACTTTGAGCACCTGATGCAAAGAACTGACTCATTAGAAAAGACCCTGATGCTAGGAAAGATTAAAGGCAGGAGGAGGAGGGGATGACAGAGGATGAGATGGTTGGATGGCATCACCGGCTCAATGGACATGAGTCTGAGCAAACTCCAGGAGTTGGTGATGGACAGGGAAACCTCGAGTGCTGCAGTCCATGGGTTCACAAAGAATTGGGCATGACTGAGCGACTGTACTGACTGACTGTTGCCTTTTTTTAGTAGATGTGTCAGAAGTCAGCAACAACTAGTAAAGTTCAAAACAGATGGTGCAAGCAATGCTCTCTAATTCCAAATTCTTACCGCTAAAGATGAGGAATCTAGAAATAAAGCTTGTTAGCCTAGAGTCCTTTCTTCCACTGTGTTCCTGCACAAGAATTTCAGCAAACTAAAATGAAGGCATTGAACAACTTCAAGTTCAGGTTCATGGATACAGATAAAATAAAAAGATGATGAATATTGGAGTCATCAGTCCAGCAATGTGAAAAATAAAATGATAACAGTGTCACCGTGGCTCACATTACATTTAGCGCTGTATTAGTCTGTTAGGACTGTGATAACAAAGCACTGCTGACTGGGGGCTTCAACAACAGAAATTTATTCTCTCAGAGTTCTGGAAGCTGAAAGTCAGAGATCAGGGTATCAGCAGGGCCAGTTCCTTTGGCAGCCTCCTTGGCTGGCAGACCCCTGCCTTCTCCCTGTGTTCTCACCGATGTCCCCTCTGTGGGTGTCTCTGTCCTAGTTCCCTCTTCTTATAAAGACATTAGTCATTTTGGATTAGTTGTTGTTCAGTCACTAAGTCATGTCCAACTCTTTGTGAGCCCATGGACTGCAGCTTGCCAGGCTCGCCTGTCCTTCACTATTTCCCAGAGTTTGTTCAGATTCATGTCCATTGAGTCAGTGATGTCATCCAACCATCTCATCCTCCGTCGCCCTCTTCTCCTTTTGCCTTCAACCTTTCCTAGCATCAGGGTCTTTTCCAATGAGTTGGATCTTCGCATCAGGTGGCGAAAGTACTGAAGCATCAGCTTTAGCATCAGTCCTTCCAATGAATATTCAGGGTTGATTTCCTTTAGGATTGACTGATTTTATCTGCTTGCAGTCTTCTCCAGCACCACAATTAGAAAGCATCAATTCTTTGGCCCTCAGGCTTCTTTATGGTCCAACTCTCACATCCATACATGACCACTGGAGAAACCATAGCTTTGACTAGATGGACCCTTCAGTTCAGTCGCTCAGTCGTGTCCAACTCTTTACGATCCCATGGACTGCAGCACGCCAGGCCTCCCTGTCCATTAAGAACTCCCAGAGTTCACCCAAACTCATGTCCATTGAGTCGGTGATGCCATCCAGCCGTCTCATCCTCTGCCATCCCCTTCTCCTCCTGCCCTCAATCTTTCACAGCATCAGTGTATTTTCCAGAGAGTCAGTTCTTCACATCAGGTGGCCAAAGTACCGAAGCATCAGCTTCAGCATCAGTCCTTCCAATGAACATTCAGGGTTGATTTCCTTTAGGATTGACTGATTTTATCTGCTTTATACTAATTTGTCTAAATCACCTAGTGTGTAGGGTGGAATCTAAGTACAACCATGTGCTTTTCTTTTGTCTAATTCCTCATGAAACACTTGTGGCTCAGCTGGTTAAGAATCTGCCAGCAATACAGGAGACCTGAGTTTGATCCCCGGATTGGGAAGATCCCCTGGAGAAGGGAAAGGCTACCCACTCCAATATTCTGGCCTGGAAAACTCCATAGACTGTATAGTCCATGGGGTTGCAAAGAGTCAGACACAACTGAGGGATTTTCAGTTTTCACACTTTTTTCATGAAACACCTCTTGATTGGAGACCTTGGCCAGAACCAGCCCATCTGAGCCAGCTTGGCTAACAGGTCTCCTTCTCCAGGTCTTCCCTCACCCTGTTAGACGGAAAAGGTGGTTCATATTAACATTTTGATGGCTCGTTTACGTGTTAATTCTTCCAAACCTCCCCTTACTGTGCTGCTAAGTGTAGGATTTTTAAGGCCTCTGGCAAATTGGCAAAAACAATTTCCTTTTCTAGAAAGTCCAAAATGACTCAATCAGCAGTGCACCCTTGGCAATTGAACTACACTTCACAGGGCATTTAAATGCAAATATTTTCCTGAGTATCTTAGGGTATATTTAACAGAATACCCTCCATGCTTAGTATCTTTGAAAACTCTTGGTTTGGTGATTAATAGTGGGAAACCAAAGGTTCTTTCACCTGTAAAAATCAAGCTTCTCAGCAATGAACTTTTCTCTCTCCAGAAGGGTAGATTCAGGATGGTTCAGTGCAGTGGTCCAACAAGTGCACAAGAAGGTCACTTGCCTTTCTAATTCTCTTTGCTCAAGTAGTCCCAGCACAGATAGCAAACAGGACAATATTGAGATTAACAACCAGTGAATGATTTCATGTGGAAACATCACCACCCTTATCTTTTACCATTTTACAGAAAATGGCTTGAACGTCAGGAAACCATAGTGCAACTCTTCATATTGATTTGTAGACAGAGATGCAAAGATAAAATCCACTGTAATTTCTCTTTTCTATTGATTCCTTAGAACCCTACAATTTCTAAGAGTCCTGCTGTGAAATAGTCAACCATTTTTCTTAACTGTTTTCCAAATAAGTGGTAGCAGACCAATTTGATTTATACTACTTCAGTAAAGATTAGACACATTAATTGTTTTTGAAATGTCAAGATAGAAACAAACCATTCACTGTTATTCAATCTTGCAATAATTTTTAAAGGCAATTTTATTTTTCTTGCAAATTCCAAAGATACATCAATATTCAGTAACTGAACTGGGAAGGGAAAGAATGAAATTAATCCAATCAGACAATAAAAAAACAAATTGTATTTTAGACAAAGCTATGTAAACTACAGTATTGCCTGGAACATTTGTTTTGTATAACTATGGAGGATTTATACCTAAGGACTAGATTTCATTGGCTTCCTCTGAGTAACAGAGGCTGGCAGTACTTGGAGAGGGCAGTTAAAAGTCAAGTTGGATTACTAACAATGCTGGATGAAAAGACTGTCTCCCAGGACTGATGTCCAGATTCTGCCCTTGCAAACACTCACTTGGCTTCCATGGAGGTCAGTGTGAGCTGTGGACTTACAATCTTTCAAATGATGGTGGTTTAATTATGTGCTTCTCTCAGACATCTGCTCTACATCATTGATAAATCCATGATGCTAATGGACCAGAGTGATGATCCCCTGACACACTACGTGATGACTGTTTTGTGAGGGTGTATCCATTCTTACACATGCACATCTCCTGAAACATTCCTGGGTATGGCGCAAGATGACAGATGGAGGCCCATGTATCGTGTCTAGATATTTAAAAGGCATAAATCAATCTTACAAACTGTTCAATGAACTATATTCTATTGTGTTTATCCTCCTACCTGATAAATATACCTTCAAAGTATCAAATGCTGGTAAATACGGCCTATAGTGTTAACATCAAATATTGATTATATTGGTCTTACATGTCATCAAAATAACAATGATGACTGAGCTTGATTATTAATGTACAAGTCTAAGTATTAGGCTGTGAATCAGCAGCATTTACTAAGCAATAAAGCATTTATAACTCACAAATTATTATATATTTATTCCAAAATATTATTTTTCACTGTTTCAGTAAAATCACTAACATGTTGCTATAATCTATACCTTCACAGAATTTTTATTCTAAAGTTAGTATATCTAATTAATCATTTTTCTTGAATTATTATAATTTTTAGTTTTTTAAAATTTCTGTTTGTACAATCATATTCTAATAAAGAAGTACCAACTGGGCTTATTAATGAAAATTTTAAAGCAACACTTAGATTCAGAAATCATGCTTATATTCAAATATTATAATGGGTCATGTATGAAAACTATCATTATTTTATGAAATATTACAAAATATTCTAATTTTATTAATAACCATCACAACATACTGTTTTCACCGCTGCTGTAAACAATAGCTGAATCCATACAGTTAATTAAGAATTGTCCTGGCACTTCTCTCATGTTAACAGCTACACTTACGTATATCTTCCTGACCCAGGGATCAAACCTGGGTCTCCCACCTTGCAGGCAGACTCTTTACTGTCTGTCCTACAAGGGAAAGCCATATACAAATATACATATATACAAAGCATAGATAATATATACAAATTTAATTATACAGTGATACTTAACATTTCAAAATGTTCTCCATGGGAAACCCTTGAGATACTATGCTATTTCACAAGTGTCTCAGGAACCACAAAATTGGAACATGAAGAAATGGACATTCAGTATTTATTGGGAAAAAATTCTCTGTTATTCAAGAAAATATTGTGTATACATGTTCTGTAACGACAGCTTGAAAATTAACTCGTTTTTCTTTTCTCTTACCTGTGCTCTCCCATTGGTTTAGTAGTCACCACACACCGAAGACTATGGGCTTCCCTGATGGCTCAGATGGTAAAGAATCTGTCTGCAATGCAGAAGACCAGGGTTTGATCCCTGGGTCTGGAAGATCCCCTGGAGAAGGGAATGGCAACACTCCAGTATTCCTGCCTGGAAAATTCCATGGGCACAGGAGTCTGGCAGGCTATAGTCCATGGGCTCCCAAAGAGTCAGACATGACTGAGTGACACACATACACCAGAGAACATCAATTCTAGCAGCAAATAAATCTTGATTTGTGGTTGTTGTTGAGTTGCTAAGTTATGTCTGACTCTTTGCAACCCCATGGACTGCGGCATGTCAGGCTTCCCTGTCCTTCATTATCTCCCAGAGTTTGCTCCAATTCATGTCCATTGAGTCAGTGATGCTGTCTAATCATCTCATCCTCTGTCACCCACTTCTCCTCCTGCCCCCAATCTTTCCCAGCATCAGGGTCCTTTCCAGTTAGTCGGATCTTCAAATCAGGTGGCACAGTACTAGAGCTTCAGCTTCAACATCAGTCCTTCCAATGAACATTCAGGGTTGATTTCCTTTAGGATTGACTTGTTTGATCTCCTTGCAGTCTAAGGGACTCTCAAAAGTCTTCACCAGTACCACAGTTCAAAAGCATCATTTCTTTGGTGCTCAGCCTTTTTTATCGTCCAACTCGCACATCCGTACATGACAACTGGAGTTTGAACATTCTTTGTCATTGCCCTTCTTTGGGGTTGGAATTTTTTTAATATAAATTTATTTATTTTAATTGGAGGTTAATTACTTTACAATATTGTATTGGTTTTGCCATACATCAACATGAATCAGCCACAGGTATACACGTGTTCCCCATCCTGAACCCCCCTTCCTCCTCGCTCCCAGTACTATCCCTCTGGGTCGTCTCAGTGCACCAGCCCCAAGCATCCAGTATCATGCATCAAACCTGGACTGGCAATTCATTTCATATATGATATTATACATGTTTCAATGCCATTCTGCCAAATCATCCCACCGTCTCCCTCTCCCACAGAGTCCAAAAGACTGTTCTATACATCTATGTCTCTTTTGCTGTCTTGCATACAGGGTTATCGTTACCATCTTTCTAAATTCCATATATTCCATTAGTACACTGTATTGGTGTTTTTCTTTCTGGCTTACTTCACTCTGTATAATAAGCTCCAGTTTCATCCACCTCATTAGAACTGATTCAAATGTATTCTTTTTAATGGCTGAGTAATACTCCATTGTGTACATGTACCACAGCTTCCTTATCCATTCATCTGCTGATGGACATCTAGGTTGCTTCCATGTCCTGGCTATTATAAACAGCGCTGCGATGAACACTGGGGTACATGTGTCTCTTTCAGTTCTGGTTTCCTCAGTGTGTATGCCCAGCAGTGGGATTGCTGGGTCATAAGGCAGTTCTATTTCCAGTTTTCAAAGGAATCTCCACACTGTTCTCCATAGTGGCTGTACTAGTTTGCATCCCCACCAACAGTGTAAGAGGGTTCCCTTTTCTCCACACCCTCTCCAGCATTTATTGTTTGTAGACTTATGGATTGTAGCCATTCTGACTGGCATGAAATGGTACATATTGTGGTTTTGATTTGCATTTCTCTGATAATGAGTGAAGTTGAGCATCTTTTCATGTGTTTGTTAGCCATCTGTATGTCTTCTTTGGAGAAATGTCTATTTAGTTCTTTGGCCCATTTTTTGATTGGGTCATTTATTTTTCTGGAATTGATGAAAACTTATCTTTTCCAGTTCTGTGGCCACTGCTGAGTTTTCCAAATTTGCTGGCATATTGAGTGCAGCCCTTTAACAGCATCATTTTTAGTATTTGAAATAGTTCAGCTGGAATTCTATCACCCCCACTAGCTTTGTTCATAGTAATGCTTCTTCAGTCTTGATTACTGATCCCTTTTTCAGTGAACCAGCTGCTCTTGAGGTGAACCTTTCATCCTGTTTTCTGCTTCATTTTGATAAATCAGAAATGATAAAGTAGCCAATGATATGGTTAGTAGACCACATCTAGTTTCAATCCAGCTGTCACGTGTCACCAGTTTAAGTGTCACTGGTTTGGAAGCTGCCAGTCTCTGAGAAGAGCCCTTAGTTTCTGATTGGGTCACCTATTCAAATGCTGGCAGAGGGAGCCAGGGCAGGGCACTGGGAACAGCCCTTCTTCTCAACCTCATCACCTACTGTGACCAAGCCTTCATCACGAAGTCACACTTGCTCCCTCTGGAATGTTGCCAGTTGGTTGAGATGCTATTCGCCAGGGACTTATCATTTGGAGGCCGACACACAAATGAGTAGACAGGGGTGGGTTAGATGCAAGCAGTTGTGCTTTTTTGCAGAATTAAGTCATGCATTTGCTCTTCTCTCAAATGAGAGCCAATAGTAATGAGAGCATAAGGTGAACAAAGAGTAGGCTGAGCTTTCTCATTGTTTTTTGGAAAAGATGCATCAAATTTCTAAAGGTAACAAGAATATTTCTCTTTGGCTTTGTAGTATATTTGTGTTTCATTCAAATATAAGCTACCTGATTAGAGAAAGGACCACTTCTGAAATAAAAATAAAGCCATTTTGTTAGGGTTTGAGTCAGGAGAGGGTGGAAAAGCATTCCAATGTTCCTGATCCAATGGCGTATTTCGAGCCTAAGAATGAGTTGGAGTGTTTTTGTTTATCAGAGTCAATCTTTCCATCTGGCAAAAAGGAGAACTACTCTCTGAGTACTGAGTCATCACACATGGAGTTGAGAGTGTAGTCAGGATTTAGTAAACGTACAAACGGGCAAACCCAGTAGGTGAGCTTCTGTTGACTCAGGGTGTCCTGTTACTTGAACACAAACATTTGGCAGTGAACTCTTTGCTGTTAATCAGCTTAGAAATAACCACAAGATTTTTGAAATCTTTTAAATTGAAATTTGGTTTTAATTGGAGGATAATTGCTTTATAGTATTGTGTTAGTCTCTGACATATATCAACATGAATCAGCCATAGGTATACACATTCCTCCTCCCTCTTGAACCTCCCTCCCACCCCCCACCCCATCCCACACCCTCCAGGTTGTCACAGAGCACTGGTTTGAGCTCCTCTGAGCTCCCTGCATCATACAGCAAAAATTTTTCCACTGGCTATTTATTTTACATATGTGTGTCACTCACTCAGTTGTGTCTGACTCTTTGTGACTCCGTGGACTATAGCCTGCCAGGCTCCTCTGTCCGTGGGATTTTCCCAACAATACTGGAGTGAGTTGCCATTTCCTTCTCCAGGGGATCTTCTCAACCCAGGGATCAAACCTGGGTCCACCTGCATTGTCAGATGTTTCTTTACCTTCCATCTGAGCCACCAGGGAAGCCCACTCAGCAACATACTTTATCTTTTATCGTCTCATCTTATCTTCTCATTAAGGAACATATATGAGTAGGGAGAGAGAGAAGAGGGATTCTTGAAGTCTAAAATAGGAGGGGAAATTCCTGAAGTTAAAACTGGCATTTCTTTAATAATCAGCAATGTTGAGCATCTGTACACTAGAAGACTCACTTGTGAATAGCAGCCCTGCCACCAGCTGCTCTGTGTAGGGGGCTCACAGGAATTCTGCAGGTGTTATTGATTTTTCATCCATTGCATGTATGAGCCTACCTTCTGAGGAGGCTGGATAGAGACCTCCAGAACCTAGCTTGGGGATAACAGTCACATTCACTTCCTGCTCGAGGAGAGAATTGTCATAGGTCTCATCCGAGTCCCCCAGTGCAACACAAAGAGGAATACCCATGGTCTCCTACCTCAAGAGGACAATTGTGAGATCATTGGTTCTGGTTCTGAAAATAACCAGGACAGAGGAAGAGAAGGAAGTCACACCACAATGAGACTATCTGGGAAGGTCAGAGAATGGGGAGGTACAGCCAGTCTGTGGAGGAAGATGTGGAAGTTATGAAAACGGGAACAGAGATGTCAACCCAGAGAGAGAATGAGTCTTCGGGGCTACCATCAGACAGCAGGCAGCATCTCTGCTCCCAAGGCCCTGCTGTGAATGCACAGAACTGCAGTTTGCAAAGGCATGGTGTCAAGTGCAGCCGCTCTGCTCTGGAGCACGGGGTGGGGGGCTGTGTGTTCTGACTTCACAGGGATACGGGATGTGAGGATGGTGTTCTGGGTGGTGAGCTCACAGGAAGGCAGGAGCGAGCATCCCTGGGCAGGGAAAGCCCCCAACAGCAGGGCTGGCACAGGGCCCTGGGCACCAGGCCAGCAGCCATGTTGTCCAGGAAAGAATCTGCTTGCCTCTCTGGCAGTGTGCCTAGAGCTGAAAGCAGATGACATTCAGGGGGCTGGGCTCCTTTCCTCCTTTGAAAGGATCACAGAGCCTTCAAGCTTGTTCCTTCCTGTACATGATGGGGAATATCCTTAAATGTGTTTAGACCCATGTTTTGTCAAATAAGGGCTTCTCAGGTGGCTCAGTGGATAAAGAATCTGCCTGCAGTGTGGGAGACCTGGGTTCAATCCCTGGGTTGGGAAGATCCCCTGGAGAAGGAAATGGCAACCCACTCTAATATTCTTGTCTGGGAAATCCAATGGACAGAGGAGCCTGGCGAGATACAGTCTGTGGGGTCAAAAAGTGGCGGTCACAACTGAGCAACTAACACTTTCACTTTCTTGTCAAGTAGGAGGGCCCTTCCTCAAAAGATCAAGACTTTAAAATACTTAGAACCAAATGTTAAAGGGTCTGTGGTATAAGAAAAGACACATGAAGTGACCTGGCATAGATTTCTGCTCGGGACCAAACTAGTGTTCTCCAAAAATTGTTCTTAAACTCTTAGTCAATAGAATTATTTGCTCTAGAGGTTATTAACTTCAAAAAATTCAGTATAGGTTTGTGATACTTCTTAGTTTATATTGTTTTTCATTTTCAGGGTTTCTTTTTTGCTCTTCATGCTTTAAAGATTCTCTTAAAAAAATCAATTCTAGTTCAGTTCATACCTGCACTCTGTGAAAACAGGCAAACAAAATCTAGTTGGTTAGAGTCTCTCTGTTTTGGTTTTATGTAAACCACTGAGTATAGAAAAGTTATATTCTGAAGTTGGAAATCTAATTGTCAAAACAAGGCATTTCAAGTGTGTCTTGGGAAAAAAACTTCCACAACTCAGGAAGCATTTTAAATTAAAATATAAGAGTAAATTATCACACACTTTTAAATTTCAAATTATCATATTCAATCATTTCAATTTATATCTTCAAAAAATAAAAATATAAATAAGCAAATTAGAAATGCCAAAAGTTGAAATACAATCCATATACCCAGTGATCAGAGACTGACCACTGGAGATTGCAAAAGGACAATCTTGGGTAGGGCTTCTAAGTTCAAGGACATATTTAGAAAATCAGTTGAGATCTAAGCATATTTGCAAATTAGAGACTTCAGGTGCACCTGCTAAGCCTGAAGTGCTGATATGAATAGACATTAAGAACACCTAGGTACTAGCTCTCAACATCCAAGATGTTTCAACTTCTCCTAAGAGACATTAGGATTCCAGGCAGGGAACCCAGAGCGTAAGAAAACCTTTTACTTAAAGAGAGTGAGGCAATCTTGGGAAATTGATGCTGAAAGCGACTGTGTGCTCGCCAAATCCTGTGGTCCTAACAAGGCTAGGCATGGCAGCCTTCCTGCTGCTGCTGCTGCTGCTAAGTTGCTTCAGTCGTGTCTGACTCTGTGCAACCCCATAGACGGCAGCCCACCAGACTCCCCCATCCCTGGGATTCTCCAGGCAAGAACACTGGAGTGGGTTGCCATTTCCTTCTCCAATGCATGAAAGTGAAAAGCGAAAGTGAAGTCGCTCAGTCGTGTCCGACCCTCAGCAACCCCATGGACTGCAGCCTACCAGGCTTCTCCATCCATGGGATTTTCCAGGCAAGAGTACTGGAGTGGGGTGCCATCACCTTCTCCGGCAGCCTCCCTAGAGGCTTTCTTTGCAGACTAACAGTTTGCCCACCCTCCTGGAGGAAGAAGAACATCTACTCTCCCCTCTTCTCCCATCCCTGTTCTCTCTAAGGGCCTTACACAGAATGCCATTCCTGGGGGGCTTTACTTGTGGGAAGTGAAAGCCCTGTTGAACAGAAGTGTATCATTCCTAAAAACTTAGAAACATCTTAAAAGAGGCTTTCCACTGAGGTGGATGAACCTAGTTCCTGTTACAGAGAATAAAGTAAGTTAGAAAGATAAAAATCAATATTGTACATATTAATGCATAAATACGGAATCTGGAAAAATGGTACTGATGAATCTATTCACAGGGCAGCAGTGGAGACGCAGACATAGAGAACAGACTGATAGACACGGTGGGGGAAGGAGAAGAGAAGAGAAGTCGCTCAGTCGTGTCTGACTCTTTGCGACCCCATGGACTGTAGCCCACCAGGCTCCTAAGTCCATGGGATTTCCAGGCATGAATACTGGAGTGGGTTGCCATTTCATTCTCCAGGGGATCTTCCCAACCTAGGGATCAAACCCAAGTCTCCCGCATTGTAGACAGATGCTTTACCATCCAAGCTACCAGGGAAGCCACGGGGGAAGGAGAGGGTAGGACAAATTGAGAGAGAAACATGGAAACATATACATTACCATATGTAAAAGAGATCACTTCAGGTCAGTTCAGTCACTCAGTCATGTCCAAACCTTTGCAACCCCATGGACTGTGGCACTCCAGGCTTCCCTGTCCATCACCAATTCCTGAAGCTTGCTCAAACTCATGTCCACTGAGTCGGTGATGCCATCCAACCATATCATCCTCTGTCGTCCCCTTCTCCTCCTGTCTTTAATCTCACCCAGCATCAGGGTCTTTTCCAGTGAGTCAGTTCTTCACATCAGGTGGTCAAAGTATCGGAGCTTCTGCTTCAGCATCAGTCCTTCCAATGAATATTCAGCACTGATTTCCTTTAGGATTGACTGGTTTGGTTTCCTTGCAGTCCAAGGAGCTCTCAAACATCTTCTCCAACATCACAATTCAAAAGCATCAATTCTTCTGTGCTCAGCTTTATGGTCCAACTCTCGCATGCATACCTGACTACTGGAAAAACCATAGCTTTGATTAGATGGACTTTTGTTGGCAAAGTAATGTCTCTGCTTTTCAATATGCTGTCTAGGTTTGTCATAGCTTTTCTTCCAAAGAGCAAACATCTTTTAATTTCGTGGCTGCAGTCACCATCTGCAGTGATTTTGGAGCCCCCAAAAATAAAGTCTGACACTCCATTGTTTCCCCGTCTATTTGCCATGAAGGGATGAAACCAGACACCATGACCTTAGTTTTTTGAATGTTGAGTTTTAAGCTAGCTTTTTCACTATCTTCTTTCACTTCTCTCAATAGGCTCTTTAGTTCTTCTTCACTTTTTGCCATTAGGGTGGTGTCATCTGCATATCTGAGGTTATTGATAATTCTTCTGGCAATCTTGATTCTAGCTTGTGCTTCACCCAGCCCAGCATTTCGCATGATGTACTCTGCATATAAGTTAAATAAGCAGGGTGACAATATACAGCCTTGACATATTCCTTTCCCAATTTGGAACCAGTCTGTTGTTCCATGTCCAGTTCTAACTGTTGCTTCTTGACCTGCGTACAGATTTCTCAGGAGGCAGGTAGGGTGGCCTGGTATTCCCATCTCTTTAAGATTTTCCACAGTTTGTTGTGATCCACACAGTCAAAGGCTTTGGTGTAGTCAATAAAGCAGAAGTAGATGTCTTTCTGGAACTCTTGCTTTTTCAATGATCCAATGGATGTTGGCAATTTGATCTCTGGTTCTTCTGCCTTTTCTCACCCTTTTAAACCTGTGTTGGTTTTGCCATACATTGACATGAATCCACCACAGGTGTACATGAGTTCCCAATCCTGAACCCCCTCCCACCTCCCACCCCATATCATCTCTCTGGATCATCCCCGTGCACCAGCCCCAAGCATCCTGTATCCTATATCGAACATAGACTGGTGATTCATTTCTTACATGATAGTATACATGTTTCAATGCCATTCTCCCAAATCATCCCACCCTCTCCCTCTCCCTCAGAGTCCAAAAGTCTGTTCTATACATCTGTGTCCCTTTTGCTGTCTCGTATACAAGTTCATCATTACCATCTTTCTAAATTCCATATATACGTGTTAGTATACTGTATTGGTGTTTTTCTTTCTGGCTTACTCATACAATATGTAACCTCTTTCAGTTCAGTTCAGTTCAGTCGCTCAGTTGTGTCTGACTCTTTGTGACCCCATGAACTGCAGCACGCCAGGCCCCCCTGTCCATCACCAACTCCCGGAGTTCACTCAGACTCACGTCCATCGAGTCAGTGATGCCATCCAGCCATCTCATCCTGTCGTCCCCTTCTCCTCCTGCCCCCAATCCCTCCCAGCATCAGGGTCTTTTCCAATGAGTCAGCTCTTCACATGAGGTAGCCAAAATACTGGAGTTTCAGCTTTAGCATCTGTCCTTCCAAAGAAATCCCAGGGCTGATCTCCTTCAGAATGGACTGGTTGGATCTCCTTGCAGTCCAAGGGACTCTCAAGAGTCTTCTCCAACACCACAGCTCAAAAGCATCAATTCTTCGGCCTCAGCCTTCTTCACAGTCCAACTCTCACATCCATACATGACCACTGGAAAAACCATAGCCTTGACTAAACAGACGTTGGTTGGCAAAGTAATGTCTCTGCTTTTCAACATGCTATCTAAGTTGGCCATAGCTTTTCTTCCAAGGAGTAAGCGTCTTTTAATTTCATGGCTGCAATCACCATCTGCAGTGATTTTGGAGCCCAAAAAAATAAAGTCTGACACTGTTTCCACTGTTTCCCCATCTATTTCCCATGAAGTGATGGGACCGGATGCCATGATCTTCGTTTTCTGAATGTTGAGCTTTAAGCCAACTTTGTCACTCTCCTCTTTCACTTTCATCAAGAGGATTTTTAGTTCCTCTTCACTTTCTGCCATAAGGGTGGTATCATCTGCATATC
This sequence comes from Oryx dammah, assembly GCF_014754425.2. Lineage (NCBI taxonomy): Eukaryota > Metazoa > Chordata > Mammalia > Artiodactyla > Bovidae > Oryx > Oryx dammah. The sequence continues at coordinate 34,863,226 of NW_024070203.1, forward strand.
TGAGCTTATTGATATTTCTCCAGGCAATCTTGATTCCAGCTTGTGTTTCTTCCAGTCCAGTGTTTCTCATGATGTTTTTCTTCACTGAGTGTAGTTCCGTGGCGATTCATCCAAGTTGCTCCATGTATCAGTTGTTTGTTCTTTCTCACTGATGAGTTGTATTCCTTAGCAAGAGTATTCCCCAGTTTTTCTACCGTTCCCTGTTGAAAGACACTTGGGTGGTTTGACAGTTTTTACTATTATGAATAAAGTTCCTATAAACATTTATATACATTTGTATGAACATAAATTTTAATTTCTCAGAAATAAGTCTCTAATAGGGCAATTGCTGGATCATACAGAAGTTGCATGTTTAGTTTTATAAAAAACTGCCAAAATATTTTTGAGCATGGTCAAGCCATTTTACATTCCCACCTGTAATGAATGACTGATCTTGTTTCTTTCCATCCTCACCAGCATTTGGCAAGGTCTCTATTTTTCACTTTAGTTATTCTAATAGGTGTTTAGTGATATCTCATTGTGGTTTTAATTTGTATTGCCCTAATGACTAATGACAATGAACACCTTTTCATGTGCTTATTTGCCATCTGTGTATAATGTTTTTGCCCACCTTCTAATTGGATTGTTTATTTTTATATACATACTGTTGAGTATGAAAAGTTTTTTATATTAATATGTTCTAGATATTAGATTTTATATCAATATATTCTAGATACTAGATTTTTTGTCAGATATGTTGTTTATAAATACTTCCTCCCAGATCATAGCTTTCCTTTGCATCACCTTAACAGTCTTTTTTGGAACAAAAGTTTTTAATTGTGATATAATAAATAATCTTTATGGATAATGATTTTGGTGTCAAGCCACACTTTTGGTATCAAATCTAAGAACCTTTTGCCTAGCCCTAGAACTTGAAGAGTTCCCATGTTTCTCTAAATATTTCCTATTTTTATTCTAAAAGTCTTATAATTTTACATTTAAGAATGGAATCCATTTTGTGTTAATGTGTATATAAAGTATAAAATCTCACACAGGGCGTTTTTGTCTATAAAGTGTCCAATTATTCCAACACCTTTGTTAAAAAGGTTATCTTTCCTCCATAAATTGCTTTTGTACTTTTTTCTTTTTCTTTTTTTTTTTTTATTAAATTTATTTATTTATTTATTTTTTAATTTTTACTTTACAATTCTGTATTGGTTTTGGCATAGATTGACATTAGCTGGGCATGTTTGTGTGGATCTATTTCTAGGATCTGTATTCTGTTTCATTGATCTATGTTTACCTCTTGCCAATGCCCCAGTTCAGATTAGTATAGCTACGTAACAGTTCTGAAATTGGGAAGGTGGATTCCTGTCACTTTATTTTCATATCACAAATGTTTTAGCTCTTTTAGTTCCTTTACTTTTCCATATGAATTTTAAGGTTATCTTGTCTATGTCTACAAATAATCTTACTGGGATTTTTTTACAGATATTTTGTTAAAACTATATGTTAATTTTCAAAGAACTGACATCTTTACTTACTATGCCAAGTCCCATCGAAGGGCATTTGTACATTTTTTGATTTATTTAGATCTTTGTTTCTCTCACCAGGACTTTGTGGCTTTCAGCACACAATTCTAAGCATTGTGCTAGCTTTACACCTAAGTATTTCATTTCTTTTGAGTGATTGTGGAAAGTAATGATGTTGTTTTTCCAACTGTGTATTTCTAGAACACAGAATTACAGTCAAGTTTTATATGCTATCTTCTATCTTGTGTCCTTGCTGAATCCAAATTATTAGTTCTAGGAGTGGGTTTTTTTTTTTTTTTTTTTTGGTATGTTCTTCAAGATTTTCCATGCAGATAATCATCTCATCTACAAATAGGAACAGACAGATTTTGGTAGATACCTCTTATCAAACTGAAGAGATTCTCCGTTTCTATTTTTCTGAGGGATTTTTAAAACTCACAAGTGGATGTTGAATTTTGTCAAATGTTTTCTGTGCATCATTGATACCGTCATGGATTGTATTGATTTATTTTCAAATCAGTTCCCTATAGTGGTAAATTTCAAACTAACTGTTCCTCTGTTAGTCAAATGCATGTTTTCCTTCACGCCATCGTCGCTCCAAGATAACCATGCCCCTGCCTAACACACACACGCTTTCTCCATCTTGGCTCATGAGTGGTGGTCTTCCTTAAACCTACTATGTGCTAATGGCATGGACAAAGAATTGGCAACAGTACATTAAGTGATTTGTGCATCAAACTGTAAATAATTCAGTTGAGCTAGAGCAAAGAGTTGTATGAATGGGTGGTTGGAAATAACGGGTAAAAGCTATGTATGAGCAAAACAGGATCATTGAGATGAGAACAAGCACTTGTTCACTTACAGGGAATATCTGCTTGTCACTCACTGGATCTCAAACTTCTTAGTTAGAATTTTGTCTTCTAAGCTAACTTTCAAAAAAAAGATAATTAAAATGCTCAATAGACTAAATACTAATTATCTGTCTATTCCCGGTAGCTTGTTGATGGGGTAGATTTATGGATCGTATGCATTCACTTTATGTTCAAGTGGTTTTAGTTAATGTTTTATTCCATTTTTATGATTTCATACTCCACAAACTTATTAAGACTTTGACTGAAGAGCATTAAATGAAGATTGTATTTTATAAGCTATCAGTTTGCTTGCTATAACAGACAAATTCAAAATAATAGTGACACAGATAAGACAGAGGTTTATTTCTCTCTCATACAAAAGGAAGATAAGTGGTCCAGGGCTACTGTTGGGGTTGGGCAGCATCCGGGATCCAGGCTTTTTACACCTGTGACTTGATGTCCTTGTCCCCCATCCTCTGTCTAGTGTTGAATATGAAGGCTCCATCCTCCACCAGCATACCAGGATTCCAGCTAGCACAAGGGGAATGAGAGAAAGGTGGAAGCATATTCTTTTCACTTAGAAGAATGAACCAGATACTGTATCAAGTTATTCATAGAGCCACCCTCAACTGCTGCTGCTGCTAAAGATACGGCAAAATGAAGCTTTTGACTGACCATCCATGTGACCTAGGCTTCCCTCGTAGCTCATTTGGTAAAGTGTCTGCCTGCAGTGCAGAAGACCTGGGTCCAGTTCCTGGGTCAGGAAGATCCCCTGGAGAAGGCAATGGCAACCCACTCCAGTATTCTTGCCTAGAGAATCCTGTGGACAGAGGAGCCTGGCGGGCTGGAGTCTTGGGGGTTGCAAGAGTCGGACATGACTTAGCAACTAAACCACCACCATCCATGTGCTACTAGTGTCATTCTATGATTAAAAGTGTCGATTGGATAATGGGCTGCAGCTAATGCTTTCTGTCATAATTCCCTGTTGAAATTATAAGTTAGTCATTTCATTGATGAAGACCTTTTGTTCCTTCATTCTTCTGCCTAATTTGCCACTACCATTTTTTCCCCTTATGTTGAAAAGAAATGCAGATACCACACAGAACCTCATCATTGGAATCCAATTCCAATGAGCATTTAGAGAGTTAATGAGCAATAATGAACCAGTCATGTCCACAAAAGGTCATAGTTGAACTCCTGTTGAGATCAAAGAGGGAAGTAGCAGTTTTAGGTATGAAGAAATTGCCTAAGATGATGTAGGATCAGAGAAGACCTGAAGATGGGAAAAATAAATAAGACTGCTGAGATAAAATCTGCAATTTTCACACTCACAACAGCTCTTGTTTTGGATCAAAACATTTACATCTTTATGAACATATGTTGTTGTTGTTGTTTATTCACTAAGTTGTGTCCAACTCTTTGAGACCCTATGGACTGTAGCTCAGGCTCCTCTGTCCATGGGATTTCCCAGGCAAGAATACTGGAGTGGATTGCCATTCCCTTCTTCAGGGGATCTTCCTGATCCAGGATTGAACCCAAGTCTCCTGAATTGGCAGGTGGGTCTTCACTGCTGAGCCACCAAGGAAGCCCCTTGTGAACACAGGTAGACATTCAAAAGAAATTCATATGATTTGAAAAAAGAACATTGGCTCATAAAGAATCAATTACAAAAGAAAGAGCAGTGGCTTGTAATACGAACTCTGAGTTCTTATTACTGTTTGAGGATAGCTAGTTGTGTGGTCCTAAACAAGGCATTTCACTGCCAGCTCTGCATTTCCATTTCTTAAAATGAGGATGTCAAATCAGATTTGTCAACAACAGATAATGCTCTGTGAAAACCTATTCTGTGTCACACATCATTCTAGACAGGCGAATAAACGCTTCAAGGAATTTATGTTCTCTTGGGTTAGGCCTGGGGGGGTTGGTGCAGACCAATGCATGGGCCAAAGTTGTTTTATCATTTTCTCCTCTTTCCTTCTCTGTCTGTGTGCATTTACTCTGGAGAAATGAAAACTTATGTTTGCACAAAACTCTGTTCATGAATGTTCACGGGAGCTCTACTTAAAATAACCAAAAACTGGACTCTGTCCAGATACTATTCAATAGGTGGTGGATAAACAAACTGTGGTGTATGCATATTGCATTGGGCAGAAAAATGACTTCTCGAAGATGTCCATGTCCTAATATCTAGAAGCTGGACTATGTTATGTTACATGGCAAACATGAATTAACACCTAGAAAAGGCAAGGAAATGGATTCTTCCTAGAGGCTCCAGAAACTAACACAACCATGCCAGCACCTTAATTTTCACCCAGTGACACCCATGCAGGACTTCTGACCTACAGATCCATGAGATACCATATCTGTGTTAGTTTAAGCCACCAAGGTTGTGGTACTTTGTTACAGCAGTAATAGAAAACTAGTGCACACATGAGTGCTGCTCAGTAACAAAGAATAAACAATTGACCTTGCCCCTACCTTCTAAGTTTTAACAAAGACAATCCAGTCATGGCTATACTAGGATAAGAATTATCTACAATATTTTTCTTGAAAATTTTATTGAGAGAATTGTAGATTCACAGGCAGTTACAATGATACACAGAAACCTAAGTACACTTCATTTTGCAAAATGTTTTCCCCCGTAATAACATTTTGCAAAATGATAGTATAAGATCTCAACCAGAATATTGACATCTACCAATTTTACTCATATTTCCCAGTTTCACTTGAACTTATTTATGTGTGTATTTAGTCTTGTACAATTTTATCACCTGCAGAGGTGTGTGTATATACCGTCACAGTCAAGATGCCAAACAACTCCATCGCTACAAATACGTAAAGAGAAAACTTTTCTTTTCACTTTCAAGCCACTAAATTTGTGGTACTTTGTTACAGCAGTGATAGAAAACTAATGCATACACATGTGTTTTGCTCAGTAAGAAAGAATGATATCTGCAGCTACTTGGACGAAACTCCAGAAAATGCTACTGCGTGAAGAACCCAGTCCCAAAGCCTCAGAGACTGAGGTTTAGAGTCCAGTTAGATGACACTGAGGGTTTGACAGCATGTTAGAAGAGGAGGTTTAATGGTTGCCTGGAGTTGAGAATGAGGGACTTTGGAGCGAAAGTGGTGGGGGGGAGTTGGTATTGTTACGAAGGAGCAGCATGGTATGTATTTGTAGTGATGAAGTTGTTTGCGATCTTGACTGTAGTGCATCTTAGCATAGCAATGACTCAGTTGTCTTAGTTAAAACTGAGAAGGTTGGGGCAAGGCTACCTCATGACCTTTGTATACTAGATCCCTCAGCATTATATATCTTTAATCATTTAGATGTTCTTTTTTTAATTAACGGTGATATGTCTGAATGTACATTAGAGCAAAATGCTAACTTATCTCTGTGGGTTCAGGAGGTCTTTAACTCACCTGGAGATTGTTTTCAATATTACATGTGTATGTGTGTGCCTCTCTCAAAGGACCTATGATTTTTCAAAAGCTTCTGTTCCTCCCCTAAGAAAAGGTCAAGAGTTATTGCCTCAGAAATTGGCAATCCTATAATTTAGAAACAAGGTCCCTAGAAACACACTAAATATAAACTTTAAAAATATGTCTTTGGAGCTATTTAAAGTAATATTGTGCACAATTGTATCATTTTTTTTTTTTAATGTGAGAAAGTGTGAATGGGTTTTAGTAGAATGGGGTCTGGAGTCAGATTTTGAAGTTTCAAATCCCAGATCTATCATACACTAGATGTGTGACCTATGCCAAGGTTATTATCCTTTTCAAACCTCAGTTTGGTCATCTGTAAAATGGGGAAAATGATACCTATTTCATAGGTTATTGCGAGTTTCAAATGAAACAATGTATATAAAGCATTTAGCATAGTGCCTTACACACAATAAGAACTCAATAAATTTCAGCTCTTATAAGTGCTCTTGCTATTATGGTTAAAATGGAAAGTAATAAAAGTTCTGATTGTTCTTTTCAAAGGAACTTTTCAAAATAACAGAATAGAGTGAGAATAATTTAGTGGCAGGAACACTGGGGTTGTAGACTTGCTCTGCCACTGGCTCCCTGAATAGATTTTGATACATCCTGTGCTCCTCAATCCATAAGGTAAGAGAATTAAAGCTTTGTGATTTGGAGTAGTTTTCTGCACCAGTTATCAAGATGCCTTAATTCACTCAACAAGCATTTAAGGGGAGTCCCTTAGGCTCTTAGGCTGAAGTCCCCAGAAGGTCTCATGAATCCTGAGCAGGGATTCACGAAAAATAATTTATTCTGAAGTATCCAGGAGAACTAGAGCAAATGGAGAAGTGGGACAAAGAAGAGGGAAACCCCAAGCCCAGACCCGCGGAATGTGGCTTAGGGTCAGTCCTTCAGAGAGTGCTAAAGGTGATGTGTATCACCCTAGCATCCTCCCCATCAGAGGCCAGGGAGCTGGGATATTTGTACCCTGTACCAAGTAGTCATTGTTCACGGTAGTTCACATTTATGTAAATTCCCAGGCACCACCTCTTCTGTACAGGAGCCAGCAAAGCAAATTCTGACCGCCTGAGGGCAGCCCTTTGGCAAAAGGATGCAAGGCTTTTAAAGGAGTGAAAGCACACCGTGTGCTTTGTGCCTGAAATTGAAATGAGATCCAAAGGAAACATGACAGAGTATCAGCAGCATCTGCAAGGTGGAACTTTACTCTCTGTTAATGACACTTATAAGGTAGTTGGGGAGAGACTTCCCTGGAGGCCAGTGGTTAAGACTTCACCTTTCAATGCAGGACTTGTGGTCTTGATCCCTGGTCCAGGAGCTAAGGGCTTCCCAGGTAGTATAGTGCTAAGAATCCACCTGCCAATGCAGGAGACACAAGATACTGGGGTTCGATTCCTGGGTTTGGACGATCCCCCGGAGAAGGAAATGACTACTCACTCCAGTATTCTTGCCAGGGAAATCTAATGGACAGAGAAGCCCGGTGGGCTACAGTCCATGGAGCCACAAAGACTCAAACATGACTGAGCGACACAGCATGCATACACGGGGAGCTAAGATCTCACACATGCCTCAAGACCAAAAAACCAGAACATAAAACAAAATCAGTATTATAACAAATTCAATAAAGACTTTAAAAGTGGTCCACATTAAAAAGAAAAAAAAAACTTGAAAAAAATAAGGTAGTAGGGGAAAGTGACAAGTAGCTAGACACGGGTAGATACTCACAGGGTCCCAGAGAATACAGACCAGATGACCTTAATTCACCTAGCTGGTAGGGAGGGGCCAGGAGCACTCCTGGAAGCAAATGGAGAGAGAAGGAATTAGCCAAGGAAAATCAGGAGGTGCTGAGAGGTGAGTGGGGCTCAACCAGTTAGAGGATGTGCATGCATACCTGCTCAGCCGCTTCAGTCCTGTCCGACTCTTTGCAACTGCATGGACTGTAGCACACCAGGATCCTCGGTCCATGGATTCTCCAGGCCAGAATACTGGAGCGGGTTGTCCTGCCCTCCTCCAGGGGGTCTTCCCAACCCAGGGATTGAATCTGGGTTACCTGCATTGTAAGCAGATGCTTTACCACTGAGGCATCAGTGAAGCCCTAGAAAATGTGACATTCAGGGAACTAAAAGAAGCCCAGTCCAACCAGTTCGAAAGAGAAGGAATGGCTGGAGATGGACTGGAAGGCGAGGAGGAGCTGGCTCAGGAAGGAAATATGACAGTTGACTTGAAGGGTCTTGGGGTCACACACAAGTCAAGCAGAGGCCAGTATCAGCTGAGAAGAGGATGCAAATCCCTTCATTTACAAAGAGACAATAACCTGTAGCCTGGATCCTATTTTCCCCTTAACATCCACGAACTACAGAGAAGGGACTCACTGAGGATACACCATCATTTTGAAGGAATTGAAGCTGGGTAGGTTTAAATTTCTCTTTATATTCTTTGCATGCTGGAAGGTAAAAGAAAATTTATAGAGAGTCTAAAACAACTAAAAATGTATCTGTGACTTAGCTTAGGAAAAAAGAAAAAAGTTCACACAAGAAGAGTTTCTGTGGTTGATTATGTTAATAATGTTATGGATTTTCCTCATTTTGTGGTCCAGAGTAGTCTACCATCTACTGAATTAAATTTGTAGATTTTTCGTTTAGATTTGCTCTGAGACAGCCTGTTCTAGTACAATTTAATTTCATGGTCAAATGGGGATAATTATTCCAAAAAGCTTTTAGCCTTGAGCCTCTTGTGATTTTCAGCCACAAATGTAGCCTCTTCTAAACCCGTTCTGTGTTTTTCTAGGTGGGTATACAATAAAGTGCTTGCTGGTGACCTCTGGACAAAGTTTTTTTAAAAGAAAAATCAGAGATTTCTGTCTGAAAACAGGAGATTGCCTTTGGATATTTCTATTGATAAAGATTACTGAACTATTTCCTCAAATTAGTTAAAGGCAATAGCAATAATTTATACCTTGTCAACCTACAATAAAAATCTTTGTCTTTTTCTAAGTTCATTGCATGAGACTTTTTAAGCAGTAAATTTGATATTTGTTTCATTTATTTACATAATTGATTACAACAGCTTACAATTGCTTTGCACATTGAACAAGCTGATAGAAACCCCCAAATTATGATTGTATCTGCCACTACTGAGATCTCTCTGTCTTAGGGTCACAGTTTAGCACTTTTGGTGGAGTTTGAATAGTTGGAAGTCTTTAAATACAAAACTGCAGTCACTTGAGTTTTGATCACTGGAATTTAACAGTGATACCAACATTTATTTCTTCTTTTGGAATATTGGTAGAACAAATAGTCTGTCATCAATGTCATTAATGCCCATTGGAATCTAGCTTAGAACACTTTTTATGATATTCATGAGTATCTTTTTTTATAATGAAGGTGATTTTTGTGTTCTTCTGGAATTATTAATGCAGATCTTTCTGATAAAGCTCTAGTCCCTAGATTCCAAAGGTCAGATGCAGTCTAAGCCCCTCCGATCTTAGAGGCTGAATCAAGATCAGGAGAAAACCAAGACTCAGATTGTGCGGTTGTCAGACAGGAATCTTTCAGTCTCACCCCTTAGGATAGGTTTGCATTTAGATTCCTTAAACAAAACAGAGCATTTGATTAGTTTTTCTTAAAGAACTTCACATGACACAGTTGTTTGGTTACATTTTTCTCCTTCCTTTCTCTGGGCTTATAGCATTTTAATTGCTGTTTTAATCTTGTGCTTTATTGAAAGCATACATAATTCCCCTGGTGGAAGGAATCCATGGAAGTAAAAAGTGTTATTATTATGCATTTCCCAATCTGTTAGTGCTTTGATATATTCTCTAATTCACTCTTTGAAATAAAATTGCTATATACGTTGTGTGCTTTTTACAACATTCCTATCGTGAGTAGGAGGAATATTTCAGGGTAGGATAAACAGTAATTGGCAAAGAACTATAACATAGATTTGCACAAGCTTAGTGTCTGACCCATTCTGAGGACGCTATTAGAGGAATGGTTAAAATGAAGGGAGTACTAGTTTGCTAAACAAATTTTTTTGGAGTCAGTTGCTTTGTAATGTTGTATTAGTTTCTGCTGTACAGAGAAGTGAATCCACTGCACCCTCTACCTTGAATTCCTTTCCCATTTAGATTACCACGGAGCGTTACGGAGAGCTCCCTGTGCTGTACAGTAGGTTCTCATCCGTCATCTTATGCATGATAGTGTATATATGGGCTTCCCAGTGGCGCTAGTGGTAAAAAACCCACCTGCCAGTGTAGGAGACAGAAGAGATGAAGGTTCAATCCCTGGGTGGGGAAGATCCCCTGGAGGAGGGCATGGCAACCCACCCCAGTATCCTTCCTTGGAGAATCCCACAGACATAGGAGCCTAGGGGGTTACAGTCCATGGGGTCACAAAGAGCTGGCCACAACTGAACTGACTTGGCATCAGCAGCAGCGTATATGAAATAGATAACCAACAAGAACCTACTGGATAGCACAGGGAACTCTACTCAGTACTTTATAATAGCCTATATGGGAAAAGAATATAAAAGAGTGTGCATATATATACACACACACATATACATAACTGTCCCCTTTGCTGTACACCTGAACTACACTGTAAACCAACTGTACTCCAATTTAAAAAAATTTTTTTAAGATAGGAAGGAAGAAAAAAATAACTCAGGGCTGCTGGGGCCACCTGCTGCCTCCCACAATTTGAGTAGGGAAGGATCGCCATTTAGATCTGCTGAGCATTGGGACTCCTGATTGAGAATGGCACTCCTCTAGGAAACTGATCAGTACAGAATGACTAATTAGCATAGAGATTAGGAGTTTTGCTCAGTTTTTCTCCTGAGTTATGAGCAATTCTGGCCTAGTTATAGAAACCCTGAACGTCTATAGCTTTCTATCCTTCCAGTGGCAGCCACCAATAACGACATTACCTTATGTTTTATGTTAGTCACTCAGTCATGTCTGACTCTTTGTGACCCTATGGACTATAGCCTGCCAGGCTCCTCTGTCCATGAGACTCCCAGGCAAAAATACTGGAGTGGTTTGCCATTTCTCTCTCCAGGGGATCTTCCTGACCGAGGGATTGAACTAGGGTTCTATCACATTGTGGGCAGATTCTTTACCATCTAAACCACCAGGGAAGCCCCTCTGCTTTCTAAGTGAATTCCAAATGGACTCAGTCCCTCAATCAGTGAAGGAGGAGGAGCAGCAGCAGAATGGCAGTAGTTTGAGGAATCAGCCAACAGCAGATGGAAATTCCATCCTTTGGTTAAAATCTTTTTAAGACCTTGGCCAACTGGTGAACTTGGCAAATCCAATTATGATAGCAATTAAGATTTTAAAATGTTGAGTCGACTTCAGAGCCAAACTTGTGCCAAAAGCTGGCAACCAGACATCCTGAATTTAGGTCAGGGATGTTATTTCCTTTATTGTGGGGGTAATTCAATGACATCCCAGCTCCAGGCAAGCAGGTTCTGACCCCAGGAAACCTGGTAGTTACAATAGGTCTTCTTGGGCTAAGGATATCCTGGGATGCCCTTCCTGCCCCAAGCCCACATCTCTAGGGCACTGACCTTGGAGAACAGGAGGTGAACACCATTTGTTCTGACATTCACCTCCTCGGGAAACTACCCTGCTGATGGCCATGGTTTCTTTTGCTATGTTTATTACAAAAAGATTCCAGGAGGCTTGCTTAGTATTTCTGATAAGATCTTGAAGTGGAAGTGATTTCCTTCAAGGAGTAGAATTTTGGACCATAGAATATAAATATAAATATATAAAAATATTTTATATAAAAAATAAAATATAAATATATAAATATATTTTTAGCATTAAATATATATCTGCCTGCCAAGCAGGAGACTCTGGCTCAATCCCTGGGTTGGAAAGATCCCCTGGAGAAGGAAATGGCAACCCACTCCAGTATCCTTGCCTGGTAGATCCCATGGATGGAGGAGCCTGGAAAGCTACAGTCCATGGGGCTGCAAAAGATCTGGATATGCCTTAGTGACTAAACAACAACAGTCTGCCTTTAAAGAACTGTTACTAGTACAAAATATTATTATTATTTAGATACTATGAGCATGGTAAAAAAAATCATATATAGTCAAACATCTCCATGTCAGTATGTCAAAGAAAGATATTTTTATATGACAACAAGTATGCAGCCACAATAGTATTTATGAAGTGAAATTAAAGCACAGTTAAAAATAAAATAAGTTCAAGCTTCCATTTTTTTTTTCAGAATCTTTAAATTAATTTGCCCTCATGTTGTTCATGATAATAGAAGAAAATAAACAAGAAAATGTGTACTTTTGCAAAGTTTGACTTTTCCTGTGTTCCTACTCTTTCCCCAAAAACAGCAACAAGAAAAAAAAATTTGACAGATGGAGAAAGAGAGAGAGAGACGGTGATTAATGGCCCTCTGAAGTCTGGCAGCTAATCCTCTCTCCCCTTACCCAACCATTGGGAGAGATATCTCATATTCTGAACCTCAGTTTTGCTTCAATAAAAGGGGGAGGATAAGCTAACTATTAACAGGTCAAGGAGGGAAGGTGGGTTCTTCTGCAGTGCAGACCCACATGGACAAATTAGGTTGACTACAGGGATGGGAGAAGAGGGGGAAGGCAGAAAGGCCAGCAAATGCCATTCCTGAACTAGGTGATTTTATAGCATTGTTTTCATTGCCAACAAACTTTAAGACAAAAATTTCATTTCCTGAGTGTTCTACTGAAAAAGCAGTTCCAGGTTAGAGCAATGTGTCCACTTGATACCTGAATGGAATGGGATGGAGAGACCTATTTTAAGTGACAGGTACTAATTTTATTAGCAATTAGCTTAGTATTCATCTATGGACCAGCTGCCATGTACTCAAACTCTGTGCTGGGCTCCAAGGACACAGAGATAAGTAAGCCAGGTGCTAAACGCTGGGAGTTTACAGTTTAATGGCACCAATGGGATTTTTGAAAAATCCTGTCCAACCTTGGTCAGTGCAGGCAAGGAACATTTTCTGAGCAATATTTCCAAATAAACAGACTTTTTCCAAGGACAATTTACCTGCTCTCTGAGGGACACCTCTGGGCAGTCCACTGCTGGTGACTATGGCCTTGGGCTGAGTCATTTCCCGAAGGTCATAGAATCCATTCAAGCAGGAAGAACTGTTGATGCTACAAATCCACCTCATTATGCCTCTTCAGTCCAGAAAATCCCCATGATGTGTTTAACCAATGTGCTGGGAAGAAAGTGGCTACCCATGATTTTAGTAATGTAAAGAAACACTGGAGCTTTTTGCATGTTTTCCATATTTTCAATGCTCCCCCCAAGTAAAAATCTCATCATGCATATTTGCTAAATCGCTTCCGTCATGTCCGACTTTGTGACCCTAGGGACTGTAGCTTACCAGTCTCCTCTGTCCATGAGATTCTCCAGGCAAGAATGTTGGATTGGTTTGCTATTCCCTTCTGCAGGGGATCTTCCAAACCCAAGGATAGAAGCCACATCTCTCATGTCTCCTGCACTGGCAGACGGGTTCTTTATAACTAGCACCAAAAACCTCAGTCCAGGTACACTATAGCATCTCTGAAAATCCTAAAAAGTGGTTGGATCCTCATGGTTTACTGTGAATTGAATTAAAAGCAAGAAACTCACTGACGAGCCTCATGAAGTCCCTGCCATCCTGGAATGTTAACCCTTGGTTCATGGCTGCATGAAACTAAAATGAACAGCTCGAAAGTAAAGAAGTTGTTCAAACTGATTATTTGAATTGATGGAGGCATTAAACCACAAGGATCTGCCCAATTTCAGAGTAACCATTTTATGCAGACTCCTTCCAAAAGAGCAGACTAGACTTTTGCAACGTCTAAAGTACATTTTCATGCATTTTCTCTTCTTTTTGAGAACATATGGAAAGAAGCTCCTCACCTAAACACTGAACCTTTCCTGTCCTGACTTTTGTGACCAACAGCACCGAATCCCAGGTTATAAAGAAGCGGACAGTCATACACAAGCTCTGGCCACTTCAGGTCCATTCCACAGCCCTGGGCCCACAGTTTCTGATATGTGTCTGCAACATGACATAGATTTGAGATTAAAGTCATGAGTTACCTAGATCAACTTGCTCAAAGTTGATTATAGCACAAATCTATTTAAAACAGAAACAATGCTAAGGAGATGTATCGTTTAGAGATGGTATTGAAAGACAATCATATTGCTTTTGGTTTGGAAAGATGGTTTACAAGGCTCAGCTGCCCTGTTGCAAGCTAACCCACTTGAATTCCTCCCAATCCCCTGTTCTCTGTCCCCTGCCCTGGTCCTGCTCCACCTGGCCCCAGCCATGCATCTGCCCTCACCTGCACTTACCTGTCTCCATGCCCAGGTCCTCCTCCTCTGTTCTTTCCTTTGGTCTTGCTCCCCACCACCCATGCCTCACCTCAACCCTCTAGCGGGTTTGAGGTGACTTAGAGGCACAGTGGTTTGGACTGAACTAAAAGGATGGAAGCAGAAGGAATTCTTATGCTCTTTGTAGCTAATGAATTTCTCTGGTGCAAATTCAATATTAAGTGCAGATTGCAGCTAAAATGGTTCTTCTGGGAATAACAGAAGGATATCAGATCTTAAGGGGACTGCTAATTGAAAGGAATTGCTGGCTGAGAAGCTTTTAATAAACATTTACTTTCTATGGCTTAAAAATAAGGCTGCCAGAGAGGATAGGGGAGAGTTGGAGACGACTCTATAACCTTTGTTAAAAATAGCCGGAGATTGATTAAATTTGCTTGTAATTGTTAACGACCTATCTTTCTCTTCCTGACTAACGAGAGGTACCTGGTCAATTAAATCCATAGCCAGCATCTCAGATGAAATGATTGTTTTAGGAAGATCTGAGTCAGTGGTGGATAGTGCTCTGTGTTTAACTCTTCAGTATTCTCCAAAACTGAGTTTGTTTAAAGCACCAGCTTGGGGCTTCCCCAGTAGCCCTGCACTGCAGGTTCGATCTCTGGGTCTGGAAGATCCCCTGGAGGAGGGCATGGCAACCCACTCCAGCCTTCTTGCCTGGGGAATCCCAAGGACAGAGGAGACTAGAGGACTATAGTCCATGGGGTCACAAAGAGTTGGGCATGACTGAAGTGACTGAGTACATATGCATGCAAAACTCTAGCTTACATGGAGCTGATTCACGTCATTGTACAGCAGAAGCTAACACAACATTATGAAGCAATTATACTCCAATTAAAATAGAACACTAGCCTATTACATTGCAAAGTTTTCAACTGTAAGCATCTCTTGCCTTCTATCCTTGGTCATATTGTTTTACCTTTCTGTGTCCTTTCTTTTCTGGGCCATTCGCCCATAAGACAAATTGTTCCTGAAATTTCACTCACAGAGACTGTCCCACATAGAGACTAGACGGTAAATGTGATTTACCAGAAGTGCAGTATTTAGCCAACAAACCTTGATGTGATTCCAGAAGAGAGAGGATTTTCAACACACGAGTGTGAAAATATCTAAATGACCCAGTGAGCAGGGAAGCTGCAGGAAGTTCTGGCACCTCTTGCTCTCACTTATCACATTGGTCTTGTTTCCTCATGGACAGAGTAAGGAGGTTGCCCGTAGGAACTTTCTAAGGCCGTCCTGAGAAAAATATCTGTGGCCTTGTTGTGCAGATTTGTAAAGCTTAAAAGAGCTATTGTTCCTATATTACTGAGGACAGAAAGGTGCAATACTTGAGAATAAACACAACTCAATTAATTGTTTTTTAACAATTTTTATTTTTTTCTCCCACTATTCCGCTCCCCCCATCCACAGCATCCCCACCACCTTACCTCCTCCACTACCCTCTAAAATAGCAAAAATCTCATTTATGTCAGAATATATGGAGACATCTGTTCTGGAAATTTGCAAATAGGAGAAATTCAAAATTGAGATCATCTTTAGCTTCTGAAGGATTTGATAGACACTCATTTCAAATATTTATCTGAATTACTTGGCATGCTAGGACTTCCCTGGTAGCTCAGTGGTAAAGAATCTGCCTGCCAATGCAGGAAATTCAGGTTTGATCCCTGGGTGGGGAAGATCCCCTGGAGAAGGAAATGGCAACCCACTCTAGTATTCTTGTCTGGGAAATCCCATGGACAGAGGAGCCTGGTGGGCCATAAAGAGTCAGACGCAACTGAACAACTAAACAACAACAAATTCGGCACGCTATCATAGGAGATGAGTGGCCAAAATAATCACTTACATCTCAGGTAGCCTGGAATTAGTCTGTTTCACATCTAAAATGTCTCTGAAAGACTGATCACGAATAAATAAATTTCAAAAACCCAACCCTCTCCCTGCAGTTAGTCATAATGTTTTTAACCTTGGATTTATTGTGTGTCTTTGGGTCTTGAGTTTTAAGTTTTTTGAGCAAGGCTTTGGTAAAATGAAATATCTCCTTGTTATTTCTTAGAAAACATAATTCATACCACATCCAAGAAAGCAGGATTGACATTATATATACAGCATTTCCATGTTGACTATTAATATTGACTCTGATATCTTTATGGACAGGAGCTGGTGCTGTGGAGTTTTCAGCTCAGAGTTCATTGAGAGTCAGTCCTGGGCTTTCAGCTGCCGGTGATCACAACAGACAGTGGTCTGGTCCATGCCGGACCCAGGCAGTGCTGGAACGCTCAGTGTCTAGAGATCTCTATGCTGCTGGGTGACACGGACCACAGTGGACAACCTGGGCAGCAGGTGGTCAGGAAAAGCATAATGTCAGGAAAATATCAGCAGTACAGAGTTGACTGGGGCTTCCCTGGTGGCTCAGATGATAAAGAATCTGCCTGCAATGAGGGAGACCTGGATTCAATCCCTGGGTTGGAAAGATCCCCTGGAGAAGGGAAAGGCTACCCACTCCAGTATTCTTGCCTGGAGAATTCCCCATGGACAGAGGAGCCTGGCGGGCTACAGTCCATGGGGTCGCAAAGAGTCAGACATGACTGAAGCAACTGAGCACAGTACAGAGTTGACTGGCTGCAAAGAGGTATGTGGGAGGAAGCTCAGCCCAGGGGGATTGATCTCCAGAGCAGGACCTGAGCCCAAGGGTGATGGCTACAATCTAGATGGAGTCAGAGCCCAGAAAAAAAAGGTTGGAAGCCATGTTCTGAAAATGTAATGCTAAGTTGCTTCAGTGCTGATGGCATAAACCGGTGTTGACTGAAGTGCCTCGCTCCCGTTGTCCATCCTCAAAGAGAAACTGAAGGATCTCTCTCCATGGCCTGGCCCCAAACCAGGCTGTAGACCACATGCAATTCTGACTTTTTGTGAAATGAGCTATCTCAGAAATGTGCGCTTATGCTTGTCATATGGAAATATTTATTGAGAACCTATGAAGTGTCAATTGTGGTCCTGGACTCTTGAGACACAAAGATGAGCACAAGATAGTCACCAACTTGAAATGGTCAGAGAGACAAGACACACTCACGGGATGTTTTCCTGGGAGTGAACATGTCTTCTCCCACCAGACACCTAAGCTCAACACTGGTGCCGCATATAAGACAGTGCTAACCCCTTTTCAGGAAGAGTTGTTATAAGCTTCTCTATCATCATTCGTGCTATGTTGCTTCAGTCGTGTCCAACTCTTTATAATCCTATGGACTGTAGCCCTCCAGGCACCTCTATCCATGGGCTTTCCCAGGCAAGAATACTGGAGTGGGTGACCATTTCCTCCTCCAGGGATTGAACCTAGGTTTCAGCCTAGGGATTGAACCCGCTTCTCTTACATCTCCCGCATTGCCTGGTGTATTCTTTACCAGTAGCACCACCTGGGAAGCCTTCTCTATTATCAGTTGTGACAAATTAACAAACAGAGCAAAATAGTTCCACAATAAGAAGGAACAGCCAGGGATCATAAAATTTGGTTTCAAGATTGAAATTATCGGATAAGAATGTTCCAGCACAGTACATATGGTCAAAACAGAAGAGCAATGTCTCCTAAGAAACTGTAAATTATCTGACTTTTGTTCATTTTCATCTTTGTAGCAGCTTGCTCTCTCTGCATCTAATTTTTTCCCATGGGAAACTGTTAAGGCCATTGTGACATTCTATGTTTCTGAGTGAGAGAAAAAAGAGAAAAACACTGAGAAAACTTTGTAATCAAGTCAGATCAAAGGCATTTTTACATTGCCTATTTTTTCTGAGAAAAGTTTGGTGTTTTTTTTTCCTAAGAAAATTTCAAAAGAAAAGTAAAACCTAGACTCATACATTTTTTACCTGATACTCAGAAGAACATTTTTCAGTCTGTGATTCTTTGGTGAATTTTAAGTAGTTTTACCACAAAAAAAAGCAAAAGCACTGTTGCTTAACTATTAACATGTTATGAAATATAAGCACCTAAATTCTTTTCCCATATCAAATATATCACTCTTTTGGTGCTTGCAGGTTAGTGCGCTGAAGTCATTTGTGATGCTACTAAGGACTGTTCTGTTGTAAGAATGAAAATGTGAAAATAATCATTTTCCAATTTACACTCATTTGTGGGCAAGAAGCAGTAATATGTCGATGGTGGCCTACAGAGATGAGTAAGTCATGATCCCTTCTCTTGAGCTTGCAGTGTACTGGAGGAAACTACATAGCACATGTGTCTGTGAACCTCAAGGGAATCGTGGAAACTGCTATAAAACACCGATGATATAATGCAGCGGGCTCCCCAGGCGGCTCAGCGGTAAAGAATCTGCCTGCAACGCAGGAGGCGCAGAAGATGAGAGTTCAATCCCTGGGTTAGAAGATCCCCTGGAGAGGGAAATGGCAACCTGCTCCAATGTTCTTGCCTGGAAAATTCCATGGACAGAGGAGCCTGGCAGGCTACAGTCCGGGGAGTCGAAGAGTCAGACACAACTGAGTGACTGAACACACACACACAATACATAATACAGTGATGCATTAAGGACTCACACTAGGCTAAAGTTATTTTCATCTCTTACTCTTTACAATCCTAGAAAGTCAGTAATTAATTCTTATCTTAGAGATAATGAAAAGTTACTGGGAAAGATGGAGTGGTCTCCTGAGTTTTCCCAGTTAGGCAGTGGTAGAGATGAAAATCATGTCTATTTGATTGCACAACCCATAATTGATACCTCTCAGCAAAGAAGTGTGATCACAAAGGAGGCAGGAATGGTTGAAGAATAAAATAAAGATGAGCCTTAACAGCATTTACTATGATCCACCCCCCGCCTCCAATTCCTTGCTGTAAAATGAAACTGGCTTCTCCCTCTGCCCGCTCTCATTTTTGCATCTAATCTTGTGCAGTCTTTGCAGAACAAGAGGGCTTCAGAAGCCAGCAGCCAGTGCACTGCCATGGGTTATATCAGGCTAAGCAATCCAAGTTATTCTATATTGATCTGACAAACAGGCTTTGAAAAACAGTGCCTTAATGATGCAAAGCAACAGCGCTAACTGGTTGGCTCAAACAATGACTATTTTTAGTGAGGAAAATAAAAGCAAAATCAGTTAGTTACTTGACTTTTGTATAACCTCAGCACTTCACCTTTGGACTCAGAAGTTGCCCTGGTAATTTGCAAGAGTGGATGTTCTTACCTAGCCCTTAGCTAACTACCCAGGATAAGGAAAGGGACTGGAGTTCAGTATAAATTAGGTCACTCACTTAACATCAAAAAACAGCCAAGGGTTCCCCAACCAATACACAGCTCTGATCAGTGAAGGCCAGTTGTTTTGGGAAAGGAGAGAGGAAAGAGGATTGCTCTGCTTTTTTGCACAAGTGCTGGGAAAACTCGCAGTGGGTGGGCTTCTTTTCACAGAAGTAGAAGGGCTTTATTTGAATTTTAAATTCAAGTATATTAATTATGTTGGGCTTCCCTGGTGGCTCCGCCTGCCAATTCAGGAGATGTGAGTTTGATTCCTGGGTGTGGAAGATCCCCTGGAAAAGGAAATGGCTACCCACTCCAGTATTCTTGTCTGGGAAATCCCATAGACAGAGGAGGCTATAGTCCATGGGGTCAACCGAGTGACTTAGCACACACGCACGCAAGGTATATAGGAAGCACATCAGATCATTTCTGGATGAAAGGGTTTGACTGCCTTGTGCAGAAACCACAGAATGAGGTCAGCTGGCACCCATGTAGGGGTGCAGGGCACCCACAAGAGCCCTGATATACATCACAGTTTGGTCAATTTCACCTTTGGGTCGGGGCCCTTTTATTGAAGGTGCTAGATTTCTTCCCATTTATAAAAATTAAATATTTTCAATGTATGTTTGAAATCCATTTCTTGCTTAGAAGACCACATTATATTCTCACCAGATCAAGATGATGAGGGAAAATCAGTGCCGTTAAACTGTACAAACTGGGGACTTTCCTGGTGGTCCAGTGGTTAAGATCCACCTGCCAATTCAGGGGACACAGGTTCAGTCCCTGGTCCAGGAAGATCCCACATGCAGTGGAGCAACTAAAGCCCACGAACCACAACTACTGAGCCCACACTCTAGGGCCCTCGAGATACAATGACGGGAGCCCATGCCCTGCGACTGCTGCAGTCTAGGTGCCCTAGAGCACATGTTCTGCAGAAAGAGAAGCCACCGCGATAAGAAGCCCTCCCATCACCGCTAGAGAGTAGCTCCTGCTTGCCTCAACTAGAGAAAAAGCCTGCTCAGCAACAAAGACTCCGTGCAGCCAAAAATAAATAAATAAAGTATACAAACTGCTCAAGCACTATGTTTAAGACAGTGTTCTCTTTAATTTCTAACTAACAATATTATGAATTCATTGCTGGAGATGACACAGAAGTCAGACCAGAGTTAAGGCAAGCCCCTCAACTACATGATAATTACAATCTTTATAGGTTTAACTTGCTTCCAGGGTGTACTTTGCCAAAGTCATTCTTGAATGAGACCTTGCGGTCAAATAGTATTTGTGTCCTTTAGTCAATAGAAGTGTAGCACCATATTTTTTTAATGATTGCCTCAAACTTTTTTAACGTTCTTTAGTCATTAAGAACAATATTTGACATAGAACTCAGCAAAATATCATAGTAAAAACAAATGTTCTCTACAATAACCTTGACTTTTATGACATTTTACACAGGGAAAAGTAGTCTGCCTGACCTTTCAGCCAGAACAAATAAGATGCCAATCGCCAAATTCGCATAATAATTCTAGTCTCAGAAAATGGGATACAGCTTTGCAATCAAAATGCTGGTATTGTGTGATGACTGTTGCTATTGTTGTTTAGTTGCCAAGTAGTGTCCTACTCTTCGCGACTCCCTGGACTGTCCACCGCCAGGCTCTTCTATCCATGGGATTTTCCAGGCAAGAATACTGGAGTGGATTGCCATTCCCTTCTCCAAGGGATCTTCTCAATCCAGGGATCAAACCTGCATCTCCTGCACTGCAGGCCGTTTCTCTTCTGTCTGAGTCACTGGGGAAGCCACACAAAAATGGGCCCATAGAGTCCACATATTCTTCGTGGACCAAATTTAAGCAATGAGATAGTACACTAAATGGAAGAAAATATGATTGCACTTAACAGATCTTAACTTAATAATCAGGGATTCTAAAGATTTAATTTCCTAGTCTGCTTTTTAGACTTTTTACACTCGCCCTAGCTCTTTCTCTGAGATGTGTTAAAGGTTCCCAATGTTGCCCATAAAAGGTGACTATAAAATGATAACACTTTCATCAGTCCACTCATTCAGTCCACTCATTCAGTCCACTCATTCAGTCCACTCATTCAGACTGTGGCTCTGTACTGACATGTCTGACCCACTTTCAACTATCAAAAGACATTCCATGAGGCAACATGATGTAATGACAGATACTAGCCGTAGAGTACAGAAGTTTGGTTTAAATGTGAGCTCTGACACTTCCTGGTTTTCATTTAACCCCACCAAGCCTCAGGCTAAATCTGGAAAATGGGAAAAATAACTAATTCCCAGAGTTCATTTCAGGATGGAGTGAAGGAATATATGTAAAAGCGCTTTATGAATTGGGTATGGTTACAAATCGTATATAATTATCATCATCACCATCACTATTATCTTTGACCCAGAGCAGACATTATTGGTGGCTTTTTAATTGGCATATAATCTGTCTCTTTTCCTAGGACCTGTCACAAAAATAAATGAGGCTGTGTGGCTAGGCAATGTCCAGACTGTGCTAATGTAGAGCCGTACCACTTCGTAGTTATATGACTTCTCTCCAGTTACCAATCTCACTAAGATCCAGTTTCCTCACCTGAAAAATGAGGAAAATCATTGTCTTTACCTCTGAGGCAAGAAAGGAGGATTAAATAAGAAAATGCCCATAGGGTATCTGACACATGATAAGCACTCAATTATCATTTTCATTAGTACTGAATTCTCTCAGGGTAGAAACTTGGGAAAGATGTACTGTTCTATAAAAATAAATATTCGGGTCCACAGTGCATCGAAAGCTATTTAAATCATCTTAATGTAATGCAGTTGAAGAGTTGCTTTTTCTGTCTAAAGTGACTGAATCCAGCAGTGATGAAGGTATACTCCCTTGAAGCTTCCTACCAAGATCCTAAACTTCCTGAACTCTTTAACTCCACATCCTTGGGCTGTGGGTACCCAGGCTTCTTCTGAGCGTAGACAGCTGCTATTAGTTCCTGATGATGTGTAAGAACATGAAGCAAATCCAAAAGCACCAAAGCTACACATTATGTTAGAAAACCTAAAAGGTAGAAACCTAAATCTATTAAACAAACTCGTTGTGGGATAGACACACTTCCAAAGAATTACTTGCTTTACAAAATGACTAATTGTAGGATTCTTTGAAATAAAGAGTTCCTTGCAATACTATGCAGCAATTAAGGGACTATATGTGAATTAGATGTACATATAACAGTACCTATGGATCTTAAAATGGGGCTTCCCAGGTGGTGCAGTGATAAAGAATCTGCCTACCAATGGAGGAGATGCAAGAGATGTGAGTTTGATTCCTAGGTCGGGAAGAACCCCTTGAGAAGGGCATGGCAACCTACTCCAGTATTCTTGCCTGGAAAATTCCACTGACAGGGGAGCCTGGTGGGCTACAGTCCATGGGGTCACAAAGAGTTTGGACACAACTGAACGACTGAGCGCATGCACATGCACACTCAAATCTGAAAAACAGGGCACTGGATGAAAAAAAAAGTAAGATATTTTTAATACAAAGCCATTTAATAAACAAATGCATGCTGATAGAACAAAGATAGGAACGAATATCAGTTTCTTAGAATGTCACATATACATTCACCATGCGACCCAGCAATCACACTTGTAGCTATTTATTCTAGAGAAAGGAAGCATACATTCACACAAAATTGCATGTTTAAATATTCACAACAGTTATATTTATTATCACCAAAAGATGCTGCTGCTGCTGCTAAGTCGCTTCAGTCATGTCCGACTCTGTGCAACCCCATAGACAGCAGCCCACCAGGCTCCCCCATCCCTGGGATTCTCCAGGCAAGAATACTGGAGTGGGTTGCCATGTCCTTCTCCAATGCTTGAAAATGAAAAGTGAAAGTGAAGTCACTCAGTTGTGTCCAACTCTTAGCCAAAACATAGAGACAACCCAAATGTCCTTCAAAGGGTAAAATGATAAACAAGCTGTGTGAGGTCAGCATGATAACCGCTACATGACAGAAACTGGCCCAAACTATGGTATATCCATACAATGGAATAGTACTCAGCAATAAAGAGAAATGACTGATACAGGCAACAACTTAGGTGAGTCTCAAGTTGAGTGAAGAAAACCTAACCTCAAAATATTAAACACTGTATGAATCTGTTTGTATAACATTTTTGATATGTCAAAAGTACAGTGATGGAGAACAGACCTATTGGCCAGGATTAGGGTGAGTGTTGAGTTTAACTATAAATGGAAACCACAAGGAGTTTATTTTGCATAACTTTAGCTTGATTATGGTGACAGTTTAATGAATCCACATGTGTGATAAAATGTAATAAATCTATACACCGAAAAAACAAAAATAATGTGCTTGTTAAAACTGGTGACATTCAGAATAAGGTGTATAGCTTGGTTAACAGTATTGCTCCAAGGTCAATGTCATTATTTTGATTGACAGTTGTAATACTATTATGTAAGATGTTATCACTGGGGGAATCTGGGGGAAGTTTCCTTGGGAACTATGTACTATTTTTTTCAACTTCTATATGAATCTAAAATTATTTCTAAGTGAAAAGTTTTTTTTAAGAACAAATGCCAATTAAAGGTATGCATATTAAATATGTTTTTGTGGTTGCCTATGTGAAGAAAGAAATAGGGACCTGAGGGTGAGGGAGAAAGATATTTCAGAGTCTATATAAATATTTGACTTATAATTTTAAGGGGTGACATTACAGTTCTCTGTTACTCTATTATACACATCATGAAGTCAAGAACTATTTATAAGACATTTTTGGATCTCTCAGGGACTAGCATAGCGACATGTACGCAATGAACATTCTCTATTATTACAAAAGTAAACTCGTGAGCATATCTATTTCATAGCTGAACTCTATAAAGCAAACAAGCCTAAATTTGCAAGTCTGTTTTGGTAGAAATGTTGATATTTCATGAATACATACTTTAACCATTATGTTTTATAAGTAAGTGTAAGTGTTAGTCAGTCGTGTCTGACTCTTTGCAACCCCATGGACTGTAGCCCAACAGGCTCCTCTGTCCATGGAATTCTCCAGGCAAAAAGTAAAAGTGGGTTGCCATTTCCTTCTCCAGGGAATCTTCCTGACCTAGGGTTAGAACCTGGGTCTCCCGCATTGCAGACAGATTCTTTACCATCTGAGCCACCAGGGGCTTTATATTCAGGTCTAAAATATTTCCATGTGAAGTTGAAGATGAAGTTATATCTTACCCAGCTCTTCCCCAAAAGTGGAATCAATTGCCACCAGTAGGCAGTGGAAATAGCAGATGAGGGGGAGGGGGGCAATACAGTGTTAAAAGAGCCTTAATGTCTCTTCCCACCGAGTGTATCTTTCAACAGAAAATAAATGATAGTTCCTAGAAATGTCCACATGGAGATTTCTGGAACCCAAACTGGGCTCTTGAGTTAAGATGTTCTGTTAATCAAATACATTTTTTGTTTCACTAGTTTTTGTATTTTATTCATGCTCCTCTTTCACCTGAAGTGGGCTTACATGTAATTTAATATTCCTTTATGATATTTTATGAATCAAGGCTATATCTTGACCAGTGATTGCAGTCCTTAAAGGTGTAATGAAAGTTGCTTAGAAAATAATCAGACCATATTTTCTCACTCTTTGTTCAAAACATCTAGGAAGAGCACTTCATATAAAATGATGACATGGAGAAAAGATGGAAACTAGAGAAAGCAAGAGAGGGAGTTAGGGAAGGGGTGGGAGAGACAATTTGTATGTGGTGAGAGGGCTGATGTTAAAATAATGGGTTTTTAAATAACTAGGTGGACATGAAGAGGGAGACTCTGAAAGTTCACATGGTCTGAAAACAACATTAAAATACCCGGGAGGGAATTTTTCTAAAACAGGACCCTCTGCTAGCTTTTCTCATCTCCAAGTGTTATGATCCTTCTAGAATAGGATAAGTAGCATTCTTATTCTTGACAGGAGAGGCAGGACATTTCCCTCACTGTTATAAGAAAGTCAACCATGTGACACTGGGTTACCCCGCTACCATATTCAATAGGAAGTGTCTTCCTTTCGTTATGAACAGCACGTCTTCTGTTTTGTCTCTTGCCTGAGCTGGCTGGAAACAAAAACCGATTACAGAAACAGACTGGTTTGGCATGCCCTGTATGACAAACTTAATTGAGCAATAAGTTAAAAATGTAAGAACTTTGTTAGGCACCATGAAAATAGAAAGTCGTGTGAACCTTAGATAGAACTGCTCTTAAAAATGTAAAAAAAAAAAAATCTGTTTTTAAAAATGCTAATTGCTCTCCCAAATTTTGTTTTTGAATTTGCATCTTGAATTTGGACAACTTTCACCTACCTAGTTCCTCCTCCTGCACAATCCTTGAGGAGATAAATAAAGCTCTATGTTCCCTGATGGTATCTTAATATAAAGGCAACATCTCTGCCTGGATTCACCGGAAAGCAGAATCTGAGACAAGAGCAAGGGGGCATGTGGTTTACTGGGGAGATGGTTCCAAGGAAGAGAAGACATGAAAGAAGGGACCACAGCCCGAGGCGCACGGTCTAGATGATCTCCATAATGGGCGATGGGCTGGACACCCCTGGGGGAGGCAAGAGGGTAGTTCTGATCAAGGGACCCCTCTGGTCCTCATGGTCAAGGGTGGTCCCAAGAATGGGAGGCCCTGGGGCAAAAATTAGGAGAAATGACTGCAGCTCCAGTAAGGCTGCTTCCTGTTAGCCCTGCATTATGTCAACAAACAGCGACAGCTTGAATAAAGTTAGGCAGAGGCTGGGAGCCAGGGCACATGGCAGCCATGGAGGGTCAAGAGAATCACTGTTCAACATTTTCAAGCACTTTCGTGCTTGTGACAAAGTTAAATAATAATCAAACTATCTCATGCAGCTGTTGACAAGCAGATGGCTCCATGTTAGGACCCAGAATGGGTTTCCCAGGTGGCACTAGTGGTAAAGAACCCACCTGCCGATGTAGGAGACATAAGAGACATAGCTTCAGTCCCTGGATTGGGAAGATGCCCTGGAGGAGAGCAGGGCAACTCACTCCAGTATTCTTGCTTAGAGAATTCCATGGATAGAGGTAGTCCATGGGGTCGCAAAGAGTCAGGCATGACTGAGTGGCTAACACTTTCACTTCCTAGGGCACCATCTCTGTAGTTACTAGCTTGGTAGATGGTCATGGAAGCTTTGACTGGGGTCTTCCCAAATGGGACTTTTTCCAAAACTGTGGATCATAGCTCTCCAAGCTTCTCTGTCTGTGGGATTCTCCAGGCAAGAATACTGGAGTGGATTGCCGTTTCTTTCTCCAGGGACTCTTCCAGACCCAGGGATCAGACCAATGTCTCTTATGTCTTGTGTGTTGGCAGGCGGGTTCCTTACCACTACTAGCGCCACCTGGAAAGCCCAAATGGGACTCTATATGCTATTGATTCCCTACATGATGGAGGACCAGCCCCTGGCATGTTTAGCACACTGTTTGTTCACATCCTACTCACTAAATGTTTGCAGTCAATTGTGGTATGACAATTTTGTCTGGGTTATTAAATACAGTTGAGAGCACTGATGGCTGAGCAAATAAGATAAGGAAATAACCATCCCTACGATGATGGAGAAGGCTCTTCTCCTGCCCTCACTTGTCTCCATGAGCCTCTTGGAGGGAACATTCCAGGCTCAGAACAAGTGCTTCCTGTCAGCACAGGAAACCTCCCTGCTCTCCTGTTGAGCTCACGTCACAGACTACAACACCCTGCCCGAGGAGATTTCTAGCTCTCTGCTATCAGAAATCAGGTGCTCAGGGTGAAACTGGGATAAACTCTAGACTTAACCAGCCAATGTAGGCTTGGAACATAGAACATTCAGTGTTCTCTTCTCATCATCTGCCTGTATAAGATACAGCTGATGGCTCCATGGAGAGTGAGGCTGCCCAACAAAGGGAGGGGTGTGCCGCTGTCCATGAGGTTCTCCTACACACAGGAATGAAGTATTTCAGACCCAATGCATGCAGACCTACAGCCCTTCTGTTTCCCATCTTTCTACAGCACTGTTTTATTGTTGCTGTTGTTCAGTCATTAAGTCATGTCCAACTCTTTAAAGCCCCATGGACTGCAGCATGCCAGACTTCCCTGTCCTTCACTATCTCCCCGAGTATGATCAGACTCGTTCATTGAGTTGATGATGCCATCCAACCATCTCATCCTCTGTTGGCCCCTTCTCCTCCTGCCCTCAGTCTTTCCCAGTACCAAGGTCTTTTCCAGTGAGTTGGCTTTTCCCACCAGCTCAGTTCAGTCATTCAGTCATGTCCAACTCTTTGCAGCCCCATGGACTGCAGCACACCAGGTTTCCCTGTCCATCACCAACTCCCAGAGCTTGCTCAAATTCATGTCCATCGAGCCGGTGATGCCATCCAACCATTTCATCCTCTGTCATCCCCTTATCCTACTGCTTTCAATCTTTCCCAGCATCAGGGTCTTATCCAATGAGTCAGTTCTTTGCATCAGGTGGCCAAAATATTGGAGTTTCAGCTATCAGCATCAGTCCTTCCAATGAATATTCAGCACTGATTTCCTTTAGGATTAACTGGTTTGATCTTCTTGTAGTCCACGGGACTTTCAAGAGTCTTCTCAACACCATAGTCCAAAAACATCAGTTCTTCAGTGCTCAGCTTTCTTTATGATCCAACTCTCACATCCATACATGACTACTGGAAAAACCATAGCTTTGGCTAGATGGACCTTTGTGGGCAAAGTGATGTCTCTACTTTTTAATATGCTCTCTAGGTTTGTCATAGCTTTTCTTCCAAGGGGAACGTGTCTTCTAATTTCATGGCCATAGCTACCATCTGCAGTGATTTTGGACCCCAAGAAAATAGAGTCTCTCACTGCTTTGCATCAGTCAGCTAATTTTGTCAGGATTCTGGAGAGATACAAACTTGAATCTCTTCTTCCCCTAGAATGGATGCATAAATAAATAATTAAATTATAATAAGATGATAATATGAATAGTAATAAAGTGTCTTAAAAGGAAGGCAAAATGATTCTGTTTGGACCAGAACAACTCTAAGAATCCAATTGCACTGGTGAAATCTAGCCCTGAAATGTGCATCAGCTTGGAGACCCTGCAGGCAGGCCCCCAGCCCACTGGGGCTGTAACACTGTGTCACTGGACCACTCCTCCTTCTCTCTGTGATGGGTCAGATGCCCCAGGCCTATGGAGTTTTCAGCCAACTTTTAAAATTGTAAATGGCCATAAGTCTGTTCCAGTGAAGGGATTTCAAAGCTGCAAGGCAGTATCTCATCTTTTAAAAAGAATGAAAGATTATTACACTCAGGCACACATAGAACTTTCCTCATTTGTCATAAAATCAGTCAATTCAACAGGGCTGAGGAAAAAGTTTCTGATTCTATCACAATCATTATTTCCTGGGTAATAAGAACAAACACCGTATGACCCTTTTTTTTTAAGCATAGTTAATAATTTCTTTAATGTACTCCTACTGTTTGTAAGGCTTCTCTTGTGGCTCAGCAGTAAAGAATCCTCCTGAAATGCAGGAGACAAGGGTTTGATTCCTGGGTCGACAAGATCCCTGGAGAAGGAAATGGCAACCCATTCTTCTATTCTTGCCTGGAGAACCCCATGGACAGAGGAGCATGGCGGGCTATAGTCCACAGGGTTGCAAAGAGTTGGACATGACATAGCAAGTAAACAGCAACAACAATTTTTGCTAGTTTAGTAGTCTCTTAATCTTTTGATGACATGAATTTAAGTTGTACCATGTCAATATCATGTCAAATAGTAGTCACTGCTATATTTGCCCCAAGCCACTCTTCTCCATTTTAATACATATATACTATTATGTAATTAATAATAGTAATTATTAGGCTTATTAAAGCCGATTATTATTAAGCCTATTAAATAATTAGGCTTCCCTGGTGGCTCAGAGGTTAAAGCGTCTGCCTCCAATGCGGGAGACCTGGGTTCGATCCCTGGGTGGGGAAGACCCCCTGGAGAAGGAAATGGCAACCCACTCCAGTATTCTTGCCTGGAGAATCCCATGGACGGAGGAGCCTAGTAGGCTACAGTCCACAGGTCGCAAAGAGTCGGACACGACTGAGCGACTTCACTTACTTACTTACTATTAAAATACTAGAATACTGATTTTACTATGAAATATTAGTGTATTGGGACTCTAAAGAGGGTAACTGGGGGAGAAATGCTCCTTTTGTTCTCTGAGGGCTGAGTACCAGTTGCTATGAGGGCGAAAGGAATAAGGAACCTTCCTTTCAAGTCCAGTAACTTTCCCATATATTTCACCTGAACTTACCGGTAGCCCAAGGGGCCCTGGCCATACTGCCCATTTCAAAGACAATTATTTGGTGGAGAACAAGGCTCTATTACTTCCTACTCCAGGTTTGAGGAAATACATGAAGACATGTTCATGTAATATGTATCCTTATGAGAGATGTGCATAAAAATTAAATGAAACAAAAATAACCATATCTCATAGGTAAATTTTATTTTCAGAGAAGACTAAAAATAAAATCAATAAAAGGGACTTTTTACCAAACACAAGATGCTAACCAGGTGTGATTTTACATTGCATAAGCTCGTACTGTATAAAAATGCTCTGTACGATGATATGAAGCTCTTAGTATCTTAATAGCACTAGAGCACTAGACTCCTCTGAGAACCCAAATTAATTCTAATTATCTGAGCAAGAGAGAGAGGTGATGGAAATACAGCTCTTGGGTCAAATACATGCAGAGAAAGCCAAAGACTTGTTAGTCTGAGAGGCAGTGCTGCCTAGGGGAGAAAAATAAAACTCTGATGAATGAGGGAAAGGTGTCAAGGTTCTTGTCCCACTGGAGGACTTCTGGGAGGATATTCTCCATCTCTTTCCTTATTGCAAACTCACATGAAGAGCCTTCGAGATGCATAATGGGCACATGTGCCCTGGAGCTCTTAGTGGCCCCTGGTGAAAGGTGGTCCCCAGGGCACTGTGGTCCCCAGAGGCGTGACCACAGACCAGGTGAGGGGGCGGCTCTGCAGGTGACAGTTCAGCCCACTCCCCTTGGGGGAGGGTGGCTTAGGCTGGCCTCTTTGGGCTTGGGTCAAATGTGAGGTCATCCAATGCAGTCTTTCCCTCCTAATGCATATTTGCCCCCCTTGGGATGATTAATGGGAAACAGAATCTAATTTTAAAAGAATTTCCACTAGGCAACTTTCCACCATAAAAATATAGGACAGAATATTGTCATTTTTATTAATACTATTATTGGCATAAAGGTGACAGAAGAAACTTGATGTTTTGGTGTTTAAAAAAAGGTTTTGTGGTTGTAGCTGTTGTTTAACATATTCAATACAGAAATTTTAAGATGACAAACCATGGAATTTTGCTCCTTATCAGTGACTAATCAGGAGAGATAGATAAATAGATGGTGTATTATGATACATATATACTGTGAATGCAGATACATATATCAGTTCAGTTCAGTTCAGTCACTCAGTCATGTCCGACTCTTTACGACCTCATGAATAGCAGCACTCCAGGCCTCCCTGTCCATCACCAACTCCCGGAGTTCACCCAAACTCATGTCCATCGAGTCGGTGACGCCATTCAGCCATCTCATCCTCTGTCATCTTCTTCTCCTCCTGTCCTCAATCCCTCCCAGCATCAGCGTCTTCTCCAATGAGTCAACTCTTCACATGAGGTGGCCAAAGTACTGGAGTTTAAGTTTCAGCATCAGTCCTTCCAATGAACACCCAGGACTGATCTCCTTTAGAATGGACTGGTTGGATCTCCTTGCAGTCCAAAGGACTCTCAAGAGTCTTCTCCAACACCACAGTTCAAAAGCATCAATTCTTCAGTGCTCAGCTTTCTTCACAGTCCAACCCTCACATCCATACATGACTACTGGAAAAACCATAGCCTTGACTAGACGGACCTTTGTTGGCTAAGTAATGCCTCTGCTTTTTAATATGCTATCTAAGTTGGTCATAACTTTCCTTTCAAGGAGTAAGCATCTTTTAATTTCATGGCTGCAATCACCATCTGCAGCGATTTTGGAGCCCAAAAAAATAAAGTCTGACACTGTTTCCACTGTTTCCCCATCTATTTCCCATGAAGTGAAGGGACCGGATGCCATGATCTTCATTTTCTGAATGTTGAGCTTTAATCCAACTTTTTCACTCTCCTCTTTCACTTTCATCAAGAGGCTTTTTAGTTCCTCTCCACTTTCTGCCATAAGGGTGGTGTCATCTGCATATCTGAGGTTATTGATATTTCTCCCGGCAATCTTGATTCCAGCTTGTGCTTCTTCCAGCCCAGCGTTTCTCATGATGTACTCTGCATATAAGTTAAAAAAGCAAGGTGACAGAATACAGCCTTGACGTACTCCTTTTCCTATTTGGAACCAGTTGTTCCATGTCCAGTTCTAATTGTTGCTTCCTGACCTGCATATAGGTTTCTCAAGAGACAGGTCAGATGGTCTAGTATTCCCATCTCTCTCAGAATTTTCCACAGTTTATTGTGATCCACACAGTCAAAGGCTTTGGCATAGTCAATAAAGCAGAAATCGATGTACTTCTGGAACTCTCTTGCTTTTTCCATGATCCAGCGGATGTTGGCAATTTGATCTCTGATTCCTCTGCCTTTTCTAAAACCAGCTTGAACATCTGGAATTTCACGGTTCGTATATTGCTGAAGCCTGGCTTGGAGAATTTTGAGCATTACTTTATTAGTGTGTGAGATGAGATACATATATATATATATGTATATAATACTGTAAAGCTTTGTGTGTAGCCAGACAACAGAAGAAAATACAAGTTGCTAGAATCACTCTTTATTAATGTTTCTTTAGAACTCTTATGCACAGATTTTACTCTGCACTTTTCAGGTAGTAAAAATAACAGTGATAACAGCTAAACTGTTTAATATGCTATAAGCTAGAGAAAGAAAATGCAACGTTAGAAAATATACGCATAGCATCCTCATAGCTAGTAATGATTTCCGATTCAGCTATATCAGTAATTAACATTTGATCAAATATTAACGACTGAAGTGTTCCTTATAAATATGAACCATCTGAAACATGTTCTATACTTCTCATTTCCTCACAAAGACTGTCTCCATCACATTAAACAGTGGGTTAAACCAGCTATATAATGCTTGATATATATAATTTAACATACTAGCTGTATAATGCTTGATACATTGGACATTTGTTTCCTCCCGGTCTTATCACTTTTGCCATATTTTGCTTAGGTCTGAAGTTGGTAATGTGAGGGTCTGCAACTTTGGTCCAGGTTGCTCATTACACCTGGAAAATATTGATGAAAAGGAGTCAAGAATTTAAATGCTATTTACATCTTCAGAAAGTCATTGGATTAGATTTTGTGCCATTGGATTAGATAGTGTGTGAGGGGTGTGGGTGATTCATGGGTGTCTGTGTGCAAGGCATGGTAGGGAATTCTAGGTGTGCTTCTGTGCTTACATCATCAGTAACAGAAGAAATTACAAAATTAAGATATTGCTAGGACTGTGATTATGTTGATATGTGAAAGTAAAATCGCTCAGTCATGCCCAACTCTTTGCGACCCGTGGACTGTAGCCCACCAAGCTCCTCCATCCATGGGATCCTCCAGGCAAGAATACTGGAGTGGGTTGCCATTTCCTTCTCCAGGGGATCTTCCCGACCCAGGGATCGGACCCAGGTCTCCCACATTGCAGGCAGATGCTTTAACCTCTGCACCAACAGGGAAGCCCTTAAATACAAGAATACAGTCTCTCAGAAAATCTCCTATAGAGACACAGAACTTCAGATCTAAGTACTAACATCAAAGATTTCAAGGGAGGAAAGGAAGCCAGGTTGAAAGAAGAAGGGGGAGGAGGCGGGAGAGGGGGTGTGAAAGGGGTGGCCTTACAGACGTCTCCTGCCACCTACAGATGCCCAGGTGTTACGGGACTTTTCCCTGGGCCTCCAGAGAAGGGAGGACTGGAACTCGGCCCTACCAGAAATCAGACCAGACCAGAACCAGAATTCGAGTTCTCTGCCAAGAGGAGTGATCAGTCTCCAATCCTCGGCTCAGGCTGAGGGCCCTTCAACCAGATTCCTGCGTCCAGGACCAGGGGACTAGAAAAACAGGGAAGGACAGGAAGGGTTAAGGAGAGGAAAGAGAGAGGGAAATGGAGAGAGGTCAATAAAGTCTCTTGTTCCTTACCGGTCAGGGCACTCTGGCCAGTTGTCCGCGTCAGGAGGAGACCAGGGACAAAAGGGTCCCAGCTGTGGCTGCTGGGTCTGGTCCATTGGCAAGCAAGCTGGCCCCTGAGTACCCCGAGTTGTCAGGATGTCAGTCTCAGTGAAGAAGAGTCCCGCCAGAGGTGCCATTTGTTGCAGGAAGGCGGACCCCTTCCAGGGCCCAAAACTGGGCTCTTGTCTAACACTCGGAAATGAATTGTCCGAGGAGACACATGTGCTGACAAAGCAAGAGATTTTATTGGGAAAGGGCACCCGGGTGGAGAGTAGTAGGGTAAGGGAACCCAGGTTGGTGAATTCCTGGTGTCCTTTCGTGATGTAAGGAAAACTCTATCTTCCACTAGCATGCTCCTTAAGACAGTAATTAGTAAGAATGACCCTATCAGAAAAATTGGTCATACAACAAAGATGACACACATCTTCCAAATGTGTCCACCTTGGAGGAACAGATGGACATGCTGACATTCCTGAGTGGGTTTTATCGGAAGCATCTCTTAGCAGGAATGAGAGCCGTGTGTTTACGCTGCTACCCCCTCATGCTCACTGCGTGAACTTCATCATCAGTGACAAAGACTGGAAATTTGTTTTCGTCTTAAAATATTGCTCTTTGGTAATTATGCTAAAATTTTAACCATAAATATGGCTTTCTCTAAATCCTCCCTGTATAAATATCTTTTCATTACCATGAACTTCTTTGGTCATCTATGCCTCTTGGGCAACATTTGTCTTTTCATTAACATAGCAAAGCAGAATCCTAAGAAGAAACTTAGTGAGCCCCCTCCAGTCCCTACCTAGACCCAACATTGGGTCCTTTTGACACTCAGGAAGTCTAGAAGCTGCTTCACTTCCCAGCAGAGTGTTGACCTTCCTCATATGCCCTCAATCAGGCAAAGGCCAAGTTCAGTGTGATGGGAACACCTGTCAGAGTAAATTGCTTAAAGTAAATGAGAAGGACTAAAGGCATAAAGCCACTTGAATGACAAATATCAAAGAGATGGCATTGCAAATGAGCCCAGGACGCAGGTAACCTTGG
Organism: Oryx dammah; assembly: GCF_014754425.2. Taxonomy (NCBI): domain Eukaryota; kingdom Metazoa; phylum Chordata; class Mammalia; order Artiodactyla; family Bovidae; genus Oryx; species Oryx dammah. Next base: position 34,897,986 of record NW_024070203.1, read on the forward strand.
TGAGCAGCGACATGCCCGTACATCATGAAACCCGGCACGTGCATAGGACACAGCTTCTCGTCTAGTGCTCACCCAGCCATGAAGGAGGATGGTTCTCTCCACCTTCAGATAAAGAAGTCTGGCTCAGAAGCTAAGTGGCTCTGAGACACAGAGGGGAGAAAATCCTTCCCAGTTAAATTATGACAGCCCGTATACCAAGAGGACAAGACTGCTCAGTCTGTGTCTTCCAGTAGGCAAAGGGGCATTTTCCAGGAACAGGCTGTCAGCCATCCTCCTCTCCCCCAGCGCAGACATGTGTTTGTAAAGTAACATGAAGGATCTAGATTCCACTAGGATAGTAGCATACGATCAGGAACTTCTCAACTCTGTCCACTCAGTAGACTGCTGCCAAGAACCATTCAAAAGCTAACTTATGGGGATTTCCCTGGTGGTCCAGTGACTTCAACTCAGCACTCCCAATGCAGGAGACCAGGGTTCAATTCTTGGTCAGGGAACTAAATCACATACGCTGCAACTGAGAGTTCGCAGGCCACAACTAAAGATTCCTTGTACTACAACCAAGACCCAGTGCAGCCAAATAAATAAATTAGTTTTGTTTTGTTTTTTAAAAAAGCTAACTTGTGGAGTCACATGGATCAAGGCGATGCTGCTATGTCTCTGACTAGGATCGTAAGTTCTCAGACTTTACCGGTAGGTTGGCTGGAGTACAGTGGAAGCAACTGCCAGATCCGCTGAGTGAAGGTGCCAAGGCAGCCTTGAGGCCACTTCGTGGAAGGGCAGACGATGTAGGCTAATGTCAACATTGTGTCTGTCTCTGACCAAGGGTGCAGGTCAGCACCTCACAAGTTTCTTCTGCCCCAGTTATTATTCCAAGTGATCTACACATCTGTCTCCAGTTTCCTGGGATTCAGTTCCAGACGTGAAGCCTCATGTCTGCTGCGTCACTGTTGTTTAGCCGCTCAGTTTGCAATCCCATGAACTGTAGCCCACCATGCTCCTCTGTTCACAGGGTTTCCCAGGCAAGAACACTGGAGTGGGTCAGGGGATCTTCCTGACCCACAACTCCTGCACTGGCAGGCAGATTCTCTACCCCTGAGCCACCAGAGAAGCCCATTGCATCATGAGTTCTTACCAAAGGGATTATAATTCCTTACAGAATATTTCTGTTTTAAAACATCTTCCCTTTTTGAGCCCAAGTAAAGCCTCAAGGTATTTAACACAGGAGGTAACTCCAAGCTCTTGGCCTGCTAGCTATTTAAAAGACAAACAAGCCCAAACACCTGCACAGAAGAGTTAACTTGACAGTTTTGCTCCTGTTTCTGGAACACCGTGACTTTTCTCAGAACACAAGCCCTTCTTTGTGTCATTCTAAATTTCTATGGATAAGAACTCATGAGCCAATACTTTTGTATTTATTTCTCAATTCCCTAAGCAGTTTACTTGATTTAAAAATATAAAGGAATGCCAGTTCAGCTTCTTTGCCCAACCCAACATCTGTCCCCATTTGTTAGAACTGAATGACGAACACGGCCCATCTTCCTCTGCTTCCTGTGTTGGTGTTTCGTTTCTAGAGCAGATGTTACAATCTGTTAGTAGAGAGTCCACGGGGGTCTCTTTAGATAGATGTGGGGGGCTCTGTGTTAATGGGTGCAGAATTTCCTACCCTAAGAGAGTAAATTATTAGGAAACCAGGTCTTTCTGAAAGCAAACCTCTGGCCATGCGTTCCACGGCAGTGCAAAGTGGAACTGCATGATCCTCTCTTGAGGTGGGTGTCAGCACAGCCCACACAGGACGCGGCAGAGGCAGAACGGAAGAACGTGACACCGAAATTCAAATGTGTGTTTTCATCCCCCACTCACCTGTGGCAATTTTTTCTTACACTTGGCATGAAGAACTGGTGGGAACAGATGTGAGCATGGTCTACATTTCTGCTCACATTCACTGGGCCTCTTGTCTTCCAATCTTCCCTCTGGCAGCTGATAAAGAATCAGTTCAGTTCAGTTCAGTCGCTCAGTCGTGTCCGACTCTTTGCGACCCCATGAATAGCAGCACGCCAGGCCTCCCTGTCCATCACCATCTCCCAGAGTTTACTCAGATTCATGTCCATCGAGTCAGTGATGCCATCCAGCCATCTCACCCTCTGTCGTCCCCTTCTCCTCCTGCCCCCCATCCCTCCCAGCATCAGAGTCTTTTCCAATGAGTCAACTCTTCTCATGAGGTGGCCAAAGTACTGGAGTTTCAGCTTTAGCATCATTCCTTCCAAAGAATACCCAGGGCTGATCTCCTTTAGAACGGACTGGTTGGATCTCCTTGCAGTCCAAGGGACTCTCCAGAGTCTTCTCCAACACCACAGAATATTAACACATATATATGAAATTCAGAAGGATGGTACAGACGAGCCTATGTGCAGGGCAGCAAAGGAGACACAGGTGTAAAGAATAAACTTTTGAATTCAGTGGGAGAGGGAAAGGGTGGGATGATTTGAGAAAACAGCATTGAAACATGTACGTTACCATATGTAAAACAGATAGTGCTAGTTTGATGTATGACGCAAGACACCCAAAGCCGGCACTCTGTGACAACTGGGAGGGATAGGGTGGAAAGGGAAGTAGGAGGGGGATTCAGGAGGGAGGAGACACATGTATACCTATGGCCAATTCATGTTGATGTATCACATAAAACCATCACACTATTGCAATTATTCTCCAATTAGGATAAATAAAGAAAAAAATAACGTAATCAAATGTGGTAAACCACTTACATATAGAGAAGATGGACAAGAACCAGTTGTGATCACAAAGCCTCTTTACTGTCATCATTTTTCAGAGCACAAACTAGAGAAAAGGCCCAGGCTAACATTTTCCTCATGACTAAGTTGTGAGTGTAAGACTCCTGATGTCCATCACTGCTGATTTACAGAAAGTGGAAAACTCTCCTGAGATTGCCTGCTAATGTCCATTACATACCAACTGTTCTGCACTTCCAACTGGAAGCAAAAAGCGATATGATGGAGGCTCTTGGTCCATCTCATGCAAATAACTAATTGTTAAGGAATAGAATTTGAGGGACCTCCCTGGTGGTCCATCCAGTGGCTAAGAAATGCCAAATGCAGGGGGCCCAGGTTCAACCCTGGTCAGGGAACTAGATCCCACATGTCTCAACCAAGAGTTCCCATGCCACAACTAAAGATCCTAGAGGCCTCAACTAAATCCCTGCAAAGCCAAATAAATAATTTTTTTAAAAAAAGAAACAGAACTTGAGACTTCCCCCTAGTTCAATGTAATATACGTTGGTATATCCCAGAATGAACAGAAAACAGGGTTCGCTGGTACAGCTTCAGTGATGCGGGGTCATGCCCCAGGCTTGGGGGGCTAGGACAGAAGCCAACATGGAAGCAGTCAAGCTCATACAGTAAGGTGGCTTCCATGCTGGTGGTCTGCGCAAGTCAGGAGCAGGGGTCATAAAGGAAGGTCTTCTCAGCAGTTTTAAACCACAACTCCAGTTTCTATAGTGGAGAAAAGAGAGAAGATAACTCTAAGAAAACATAATGTGAATGTGCAAAATACATTTCAGGCCAAAGCATTGCTTATCAGAACTCAGAGCATTTTCCTCATCTCTGTGTCTTTACGTATGTAGTTCCCAAGGGCATTTTTGGAACTTTTTGCATGTTCTGAATTTTTAAATTCTGAAATATTTTGCAAATTCATGTTAATCTGTATATATAATGTGTGTATAAATACATAAAGTATATGTTTAGGGTAAGCTCTTTTTTCGTGCTACCAACGAACAAATGCAAGTTTGTCAGAATAAAATGTGATGACTGTTCACAGACAGCATCTCTCACACCCAAAAGGAAGTGGTGCTGGCTTTTAGGATTGTCAAGCTTGTTCTCATTCTCTCACTTTCCCAAACACACTGGAAAATTAACATGTAATGCTTACCATTACCACATTGATGATTCTACTGAGGATATTTTTAAAGCAGTGGGGTAATTTTATTGTGGATTCAATACACTGGTTTTCTTTCTTCTTTTGTATTGGTTTGAAATTTTCAGTAGTAAATATTTTTTTAAAAGGTTATCAGAAAGGACTCCTGTGGTGGTCCAGTGATTAAGACCCCATGCTTCCACCGTAGGAGATGCAAGTTTGATCTCTGGTTGGGTAACTGAGATCCTGCATGCTACACAGTTCGGCCAAAAATAAAAAATAAATAAATAATTTTTACTTTAAAAAAAAAGGTATCAGGAGAACTTACAAGCATAAACACTCTGGAACTTGACATGCATTCTCTCCTTGACGGCATGTCTCTTGATGTTAAAGCACATAGAGGCACTGACCAGAAAGGGTATTTGTAGATTTTCAAAGTAGCACATCCTTTCTATACCTCAGTTTCATCTCCCTCTTCAAAACTACAGGGCAGTGGGATGCTTTCAGGCTTCCCAGGTGGCACTAGTGGTAAAGAATCTGCTTGCCAATGCCACAGGAGACATAGGTTTGACCCCTGGGTTGGGAAGATCCCCTGGAGGAGGAAACATCAACCCACTCCAGTATTCTTGCCTGGAGAATCCCATGGACACAGGAGCCTGGCAGGAGATGGTCTGTGGGGTCGCAAAGAGATGGACATGATTAAAGCGACTTAGCACTCACAGGATGCCTTCAATGAGGATGAAAATTGCAATGACTCCTCAAAGTGAACCTTTAAGAATAAGGGTTAACTTGGGGCCTTAAGTGATAAGCAGAGAAAGGCTAACCCATCCAGTATTCTGGCCTGGAGAATTTCATGGGCTATATAGTCCATGGGGTCGCAAAGAGTCGGACACAACTGAGTGACTTTCACGTTCCCTTTCACTTTTAATTGATACGCCACTAAGGCCGTTTTTTCCTGTGTGTGCTTGCACAGATACTGTGGTTTGCGGAAGAGCAGACAGGATCAGTCATCACTCTGGTCTCTTATCCTCCATGTTTCCTTTCTAGGTATTTCCACACGATATACCTAGGTATTCGGAGTCGGCAGAGCGGGGAGAACGACCGGTGGAGGTTCTACTGGAAGATGGTGTATGAATACGCGGACGTGAGCATGCTGCACCTACTGGCCACCTTCTTGGAGAGCGCCCCCCAGCTGGTGCTGCAGCTCTGCATTATCGTGCAGACGCACAGCCTGCAGGCCCTGCAAGGTAAGGGCTCCAGTTTGCTCCCTGCACCTGGGGAAGGATTGTCTGGCTCCTTTGTCACAACCCAAGGACCGTTCCAATAGCCTTTGTTGACGCCGGTCACGGTGCTCCTGGTTAATGTCGGCTGCTTGACACCTGCATTTGTGAACAAGGCTTATTTTCTTCCTCGCCTTCACTTATCATGGGTAATTTACAGAAAGACAATTCTTTTTTTGCTCTCAAGCTGCCCTCTGAGTAGGAAAAAAATCCTTATGATTTTACACTTGGTCAATATGAGAATAGAATCTGCTGAAGTTTTCTGGCTTGTATGATAATTTCCAAACATTTGAAGAAAGACTTATAGTCCTCTCTCTCTTGAATGTTTTATGTATATTAGATATTATGTACATTATATATGTAAATTTATATATATATTTGAATATGAGGGTAATCTCTACCATTTCCTTTTGACATTAAGAGGCAAAGGGAGAGAGAGAGTGAAAAGAAATGATAAAGATTACCTTAATATTTTTAAAAAGAAGGTCACATGGGAAAATGTCAGTATTGAACAATGTATTGTTTGTGTAGTACAAAGTTTTATGAAACAAATATTACCGTCGGATTAATATTTTTGTGCTTTACTATCTTGTTGGATCATCTTGTCAGTAAGATGATTCGATTAATAACAGATCTGCCCTGCCATTTCCTTAGGGCCTGCTGCTCCAATCTTTTCAGAAGCAAGAAGATTAGACAGGCCAGTGGGTAGACAGGTGAATATATATGGAGGATGATGCATACGTAGCCGTGTTCTAAATAGTTTCCTGATAATGTGTCCATCCTGTAATTGATAGATATTAAACAGATAACGTTCTATAATGTGTGCATCTTGTTTCAACCTCAGCAGAGCCTGGCTGTGACTTTCCCTGTGTACTAGGCCATCCTCTAAGCTGAGACTTGATCAGGGGAACCCCTACAATGTCCTTATAACTCGTTATTGCAAGAAGCACACTAACCTAGTAACTGCAGGGAGGGGTGGGAGACATATGACAGGAAAAGACAAGTGGAGAGGGTGCTGGTAGCCAGTGACCCGTGGACTTATGAGTTCGTGGCCCAACCCTGGCTCTACACAAGAATAGCTGCAGTGCACGAAGTCTGAGAAAAGGGTCAAAGAGAACCATGGGGTGTGAGCCTCACAGGCCAGAAAGCCAATTGGAAGAAAGAGAAGATGGGTGTTAGCACAGAAACAGAAGAGATAAGCTTGGAGAATGTGAGACATATGAATTGTCTGTGGAGGAGCATGTCTAGAGATGAAAGACCGTGAGCTGCAGAGGGAGGCTCTGGCTTTGCTTGTCTCACTTCCTTGCTGTGATATCTGGTGCAAGTCACTTAACCTCCCTGGGTCCCCATTTCTCAAATGTAAAGGGCACAAACTAAAAGAGATGGCCTACAAACTCCTTGACAGCATGGCCATAGTGTTGATCCTTACAGGGTCAGGCACAGGCATCAAGAGGGGGTCTGTACATGAGGATACAAATGCAGAGGCTATATGAAGCTGAGCCTCTATCAGGTTGCTCTTCTCCAGAACAACTCACAACCCCCTCTTGGTATAGTTACACACCTGAAAACTCTCTAAAAGAGAAAACCCCATGCATAAGTGGAGGGGGGCTTGCAAGCCACTGTCCAGTGGCCCAAGATTACTAGGCATCTCTACTAGTTTCCTGAAAGATTTGAAAAATCACAGAAAACTTTTCACCCTAAAGATGATAGAGATGGAGGAGGGAAGGGAAGGTGGGTTATAAGATATGAGTTCATCTTTTCCATCTGAGAGTTTGATGTAAAGTTTTACAGAAAAAAACAAACAGAGAAAAGGTAATTCGTTGGCTTCATAAGATTGTTCATCCTTAATATAGGAATCAAACCACGTGTTTCTTGGAGTTGTGGCTCTTCCCTAATGCTGTTCCCAGCTTAGCTGCTAAGCTCACTATTGCATCAGGTCTGCTACAGACTTTGGGATTGGGACCTCATCCTTGGCCAAGGCAAGCCTAGCTATGAAAATCAGAGAAACATAGGGTAAACATGTTCTGTGTCTCCCCAAAGAGGGTCAAGAGACAACTGGATCCAAAGATCACTAGGATCAACCAAGTTGTTGAGCACAGATGAGAGATAAGACCACTGACCTGCTCAGCCACTTGTATGGTAGCTATTTTCTAAGCAGGGAAGTGGGCAGAAAGTTGTGCTTTAAAAAAAAAAAAAAACACACAGAGTAAATTGTTGTTTAGTCAAGAAGTTGTGTCAGAGTCTTTTGCAACCCTGGAATTTTCTAGGCAAGAATACGGAGTGGCTTGCCATTTTCTTCTCTGAAGGATCTTCCTGAGCCAGGGAACAAACCACGTCTCTTATGTCTTCTGCATCAGCAAGCGGGTTCTTAACCTCTAGCACCACATGGGAAGTCCGGAAGCTAAGAGGTTTCCCTTAAACAGACACTGTCCCCAGCCAGCCAGGATGAGAGACGACTTGGATGTGACTACTGCCTCCTTTGTCACATCCTGATGAGGACTTTCTAGACCCAAATCCCTGGATTTCCAGTTGCTCCACTTTACAGTGCTTCCCAGGTAGCTCAGATGGTAAAGAATCTGCCTGCAATGTAAAGTAGGTAGAACAGCGGGCTGGCTCCCCAAGGTCAGGTTAGACCAGGAACCCATCCGCCCCCAGGCCCAAGTCCTTTGTGTTGGGTCCCCATCTCTGTGCCCGGCTCCACCTGTGGATTTCCTCTGGGGAGGGGAAGCTCCGGTAACAGTACCAGCTGCAAGGGGGGCCTGTGCCCCTCCCTTCAGATCTGTCTACTTTTCCACTGTTATTCTCATTTGCTCATTAACACATTTTTTAAATGCCTATTGAGTGCATGATGGTGTGTGAACTGCTGTAAAATCTGTCCTAAAACTTTACTTTTTATTAAAAGTTTGTAATGTGATGTTGTAAACAATGCAACAAAACATATTTAGAAATGCCTAATTTATCTGGGTATTTTCCAGAAAGAGCTGTTCTACCTTCTAGGTGGGATGATATGAAACTAGGGGAATCTCACAGTGCATTTGGTTCCCCTTCCCCAGAGAGGAGGCCACGCATCCCCTACTTGAGCCAGTTGTTCATTAGGGAACAGATCTCACTGTGTCACACTCTATGTGGAAGGCAAGTCGCGGGCGTCCAGCCTACCCTGACACATGGGTCTCTGACCGATTCTGTCTCCACTCACCTTGCAACCTGAGGGTCCACCATCCCACTGGAAGGCTGCTCATCACCCCAAGGCCGATGTAGCAAAAGCTGTCCTCCCCAGTGCGGGGCAGGCTGTTCCCCATCCCCTCTGTAGACTGTTCTTCCCAATGCCCTTAACGCAGTTCTTCCCAATGCCCTTAACGCAGTGTTCATGCCAAACAGGTGAGCTCCAATCCACGGGCACAGTTGTCTCCTCAAGTTGAGCTGAACAAGAGTTAAGTCTGGGTTTCTGAAGCTGTTTATTTTAAGGTCCTTGTTCTTGTAGCCATTTAGTTCAATGAGACCTAGGAAATGCGAGTGTTAAATTTGTTTCGATGAAATCTATGCTCATAACTTTGGGAAGAGGGGAGCAGACCAGACAGGACAGTTCATTTCCAAGTTTGTAGCAACAGGACCCCTCTCCTGGTGTCTGGTCTGAGGATGCTGCGGGCCAGGAAGTCTGCGCCTGCCGCCCAGCTCTCCTTCATCTTGGTGTGGGCACCAGCCCGCTGGCCCTTCCTACACAACATCTGCCAAGAGCTTGTGCACACACTTTAATGCCCCACACCACTCAGGGATTTGCTGTTGTCTCTCTGATCCTTAACTGGTGTGTGTTTTGCTTTTTTGTGTCCATTAGAATATCATCCCCAACCAGGAAGACAAAAAACGTTAGTGTCAACTTAAAAATTAGTCGCAACCTAAAAGTTGAGAGTTATGTTTAATTGGTGGGAATTTTTAGGACTTCAAGCCCAGGAGGCAGCATCGAAAGTGACCCTGAGAGAACTGCTCCAGGGAGCTGAGGAGAGGAGCCAGGTTATATAGAAGTTTTGCAACAAAGGGCAGGTCATCTGAACATCAAAAGATTATTGTGAATTAAAGAAAGCCAGATACCCCAAGTTAAAGAATTTAGTGCTTTTCCATGTAAGGGAAGATGCAAGAGTCTCGCTCACTGAAGTCATTCCTTTCATATGCAGCTCAGCTCTCTGGGGCCACTATCTTGTGCTTTCTCAATCTGAGCTCCCTAGGGGCTCACTGGAGGGAGTGGCTATGGTCTGATGGCTGTCAGATCACAGGTATTCTTCTCTTTCCTGAGTTCCCTTAAGGCTCACCAATTCACAAAGGAGCATTGCAATTGCTGAAGGCTGTGACATCCTTGTTTATTGATAAGTCAGGAAATACTCCATTTCTCATTAGGTATGTCAAAAAGCAGGGATTTAAATCAGGGAATCTACATAGGAAGCTGAGAGGGCAAAAAGAGGATGTTCAAACGAGTCAGAGATTCTTAATTAAAGGAAGCAGCTCTCAGCACTGGGGTGAGACGAATGAGAAAGAGGAGCACAGTCTCTGTGGAGGGGCCCAGCCTGGCGAGTGCTGGGTAACCAGACGGGCCAGCCTACCTGCTGCAGAGATGCCCAGGGAAGGACACCAGACAAGGATGGAGCAAGGCTCATAGGAATATTCTTACTTTTGAGGGCCTGTCCCAGCAGCTGCTCCCCCTGCCACGGTGGGGCTGTGCCCCCCGGCATGCCAAGGGCTGGAGACCAGACAGGTCCAAGGATGAGACTAGGCAGATCTGAGCTGGAAGCCAGAAAAATGTCTTCTTACCTGGCCCCCCACCTTCCAAGCTCCTGCCACGGTACCCTCTTGGCCAAGCCTAGCAGGAAGCTGGTGTCAACAGTCTGGGAACTCCCACCTGCCAGGCCCCCATTCAGCTGGGCTCCTTTTGCCTGACTCCACCTAACAGATTCGCTCATCAAGCTAGTTAAAGCTATTCGTGAGTGAAAACTGGAAAGACTGTCAAATGAGACAAATGCACGCACTTTAGACCTTGGCGATGGCGTTGCATTAAACACATCCACCTAGCCAAATCAGGCAAGTGACATCTTTCCTGAGATGTCCAACCAGAGCTCAGTGGTCACTCAGCGCTGTCCGTCATCAGGCATGATTTCTCCTTGAAACTCACCTTCCTGCTCCAAAACAGATTGCTTCCTACCTTCTTCTGTGCTCTCACACTTCCAATTGTCTACCTCCATCACTCCAGACTGCTGGTCTCACTTCCTATTTCAGTGAGAAAAGAGAAGCAATTAATTAAATTAGAGCTGCTGTATTTTCCCACTGCTAAGTCCACCTGTTTCAATACCTGTCACCTGGCTTCCCTTTACACATTCCTTCCCAGCTGCATGGACCCAGTGCGCACAGGGGGCCCACTGTAAACCGCCGGTGGGTACTTATTGAATCAAAGGAAGAATGATTATCTGCTGGGTGACCAAGTCCTATGCTAGGTGTGCTTGACCCAAAATCGAATGGCACAGTCCTGCTCTCAGAGAATTCAACCTAAGAAAGAGAAAAACCAAAATATTGTTATGGTTCAGCAAGCTGTGTTCTGTCGGTGGGCATGACAAAGTCACACAGAATGACCTCTTATAGAAAAGGATACAGAGCAAGTAGAAAAGCTGCACTGTCTATGACGTCAGGGCACATTGGAAGAATCAGGGAAGCTTCCATGAAAAGAGCAACCTTTGAGCTGGGTCACAAACATGTGGAGTATTTTGTCACATTCAATTAAAAAAAGATAGTAACATGAACAAAACCAGAAGAGAGAGGTCAGTGGGTTTGTCTGCACCTGTCTGTTCAGCCATACTGGCAGATAACTGTCTCCTCAAAGCAATGAGATGGCTGGTGTTACTTACAGCACATGATAGATTTATTCCTCCTATTTGAAAGATATTTCTAGTAGCAGGGTATATCCTGCATATTTACTTTACAAAAATACACCGATTTTTCTGTCCGTCTTACTTTTCAGCCTATGTTTTTACATTGTTCAGTACTTGGGGTTAGCAATAAATTAATCATTTAAGTAGTAAATTGCCAATCTGCTTAATTGCTACATATATGGAGTTGAGTTTTTAAGTTTTTTAAACTTTGATTTATTTATTTTTAGCTGCACTGGGTCTTTGTTGCTCTGTGGGCTTTTTCTCTAGTTGTGGCAAGCGGGGGCTACTCTCTGGTGTCCGTGCAAGGCCTTCTCCCCATTGCAGTGGCTTCTCCTCATTGCAGCGGCTTCTCCTCATTGCAGCGGCTCCTCCTCATTGCAGTGGCTTCTCCTCATTGCAGAGACTCCTCCTCATTGCAGTGACTCCTCCTCATTGCAGAGGCTTCTCCTCATTGCAGTGGCTTCTCACCATTGCAGTGGCTTCTCCTCATTGCAGTGGCTTCTCACCATTGCAGTGGCTTCTCCTCATTGCAGTGGCTTCTCCTCATTGCAGT
>NW_024070203.1:35511741-35523250 GCF_014754425.2 Oryx dammah
TAGATAGCATATTGAAAAGCAGAGACATTACTTTGCCAACAAAGGTCCGTCTAGTTAAGGCTATGGTTTTCCCAGTGGTCATGTATGGATGTGAGAGTTGGACTGTGAAGAAAGCTGAGCGCCAAAGAATTGATGCTTTTGAACTGTGGTGTTGGAGAAGACTCTTGAGAGTCCCTTGGACTGCAAAGAGATCCAACCAGTCCATCCTAAAAGAGATCAGTCCTGGGTATTCATTGGAAGGACTGATGCTGAAGCTGAAGCTCCAGTACTTTGGCCACCTCACGCGAAGAGTTGACTCATTGGAAAAGACCCTGATGCTGGGAGGGATTGGGGGCAGGAGGAGAAGGGGACGTCAGAGGATGAGATGGCTGGATGGCATCACCGACTCGATGGACTTGAGTTTGAGTGAAGTCCGGGAGTTGGTGATGGACAGGGAGGCCTGTGTGCTGTGATTCACGGGGTCACAAAGAGTCGGACATGACTGAGCGATTGAACTGAACTGAACTGAACGCATATATGTGGAATTTAGAAAGATTGTAATGATGACCCTATATTCGAGACAGCAGAAGAGACACAAATGTAAAGAACAATTTTGGACTCTGTGGGAGAAAGTGAAGGTGGGATGATTTGAGAGGATAGCATTGAAACATGTATATTATCATATGTGAAGTGGATCGCCAGTCCTGGTTTGATGCATGAGGCAGGGTACTCAAAGCCAGTGCACTGGGACAACCCAGAGGGATGGGATGGGGAAGGAGGTGGGAGGGGGTTTCAGGACAGGGGTACACATGTGCACCCATGGCAGATTCATGTCAATGTAGGGCAAAACCCATCACAATATTGTAAAGTAATTAGCCTCCAATTAAAACAAAAGTAAGAATCTGCCTGTAATGCTGGAGACTTGGGTTCGATCCCTGGGTTGAGAAGATCCCTGGAGAAGGGCAGGCAACCCATTCCAGTATTCTGTCTGGAGAGTCCCATGGACAGAGGAGCCTGGCAGGCTACAGTTCATGGAGTCTCAGATGACTGAGGGACTTTTGCTTTGCAAGGAGAGAGTAATTTTCAATTATAATATTTTCCTGTTGCAAAAATGAATCTTCACTTCTCAAAGAAAGTAAGTGCTCAGTCGTGTCCAACTCTTTGCAACCCCATGGACTGTAGCTTACCATCTTAATCGTGTCTGACTCTTTTCGACCCCATGGACTGTAGCCTACCAGGTTCCTCCGTCCACGGGATTTTCCAGGCAAGAATATTGGAGTGGGTTGCCATTTCCTTCTCCAGGAGATCTTCCCAACCCAGAGATTGAACCCAGGTCTCCTGCACTGTAGGCAGATGCTTTACTATCTGAGACACCAGAGAAGTCCATTGGCAGTTTGGTATAAACCCCTGTCAGGATTTCTGCCATAAGCCATATGAGGCAGGGTTCCTCACTTGCTCCCCTCACTTGCAGGGCATGTCATTCATGCACACAAGCATATTGTAGAGTTAGTAAAGTACAGCAGAAAACATGTTTGCTAGGAGAACAAAGAACTAGAGCTCCAAGCATCCTTACCTTGTCCTGAAGAATCCCAGATGAGCCCCTAACATGAAAGGTTGCTGCTGAACCACAAAAGACATCAGGATTCTTGGCCTCTGGAGGAGAAGAGTTCAATCTGAGGTCAGTGATGAGGCTTGATTGCTCAGAGCTTTTGTGTAATAAAGTTTTATTAAATTATAAAAGAGATAGAGAAAGCTTCTGACACAGACATCAGAAGGGGGTGACATGCTGACATGAATCTTCACTTCCCAAAACATCCCCATGAAGTGTTTTAAGTACAGGGAAAGGGTGAGGGGAGCCATCACATGAAATGGGCTAGGGTAACTGCGGTTTTTGAGAACTTGGTGGAAGGAAATAATAGATGTGACCAAATTTCAGACTCAATAATCAATTCAGTTTTGTTGTTTCTACTGGACAGATTTCATTGCTCTATTTGAAAATGTGGAACATAATTACACGAACAGTTGTTATATATTTTCACATTTCAGAAAGCACTGAAATAGGAAGAGAAAGTTCAGTGCCTGCTTCCCCCCAACGCCCCGAGGGAATCTTTTCGTTTCAACTCCACCTTCAGACTCAGAGGACAGGGGTCCACTCAGGCTGAGAGGCGGAGTGGGAAAGGGGTGGCAGTCCCCCAGTCCAGACAGCTTTGAGCACAGACATCAGTAATCTTCTTGGGCCAGCTCTGGGGTGGGGAGATGCAGACAGGGCGAGTGTAGGACTTGACAAGGTCTTTGCCCCACAGAGACGACATGGGCACTGCCTACAGCATCCCACATACCAGATTCCCCTACCCAGCCTCAGGGAGTCATCCCTCCCCATCACGCCCTTAGGATGCATGCACAGCTCCTCTCAGTCTGCTGCAAGTTACCAATCAGTGATCCTTTTCCTCATAAGCAACATTGCTTAGAAACATATATGACATTTGACTCTTAACCAGGTTACCAGCGGAACAGAACTAAGATGCCAACCTCAGGGAACAGTCTCTTGAAGAAAAACAAAACATAGGTTAGCATTTACCCACAACCTAAATGAAAGAGCACAGAGAAACAGACTCTGCAGTTTCTAAACCTTGTCAACCTACAAGATGAGAAGCTAGAGTTCCGACACTAACTAGGAAACAGGCAGGACCAAACAAAACCGAAGCCCCTGTGTGGCTGAAAGTTGTCACAAATATCTCATCCCTAAGTGACTGCTTTATTTGCTGCTGTGTTTCTAGTGCCACACAGAATGTGTGTGGGGTGTGTGTGTGTATTCAGTCATGCCTGGCTCTTTGTGACCCCATGGACTGTAGCCCGCCAGGCTTCTCTGTCCACGGAATTTTCCAGGCAAGAATACTGGAGTGAGTTGCCATTTTCTTCTCCAGGGATTGAATTTGTGTCTCCTGCATTGGCAGGTGGGTTCTTTACCACTGTGCCACTGGGGAAGCCTGCTGCACAGAGTAGGTACTCTCAGCAAACAAGGCAGAACAAATGAACAAGTGAATGCATAAAAGACCCTCCTGAAGCTTGACAATTGAAAATAAGAGGGGCCCAGTTAGAAGTAGCTGAGTGAAGTGGAAGGTGATGCCCAATAGGGGTGTGGGGACTAGTGTACTTAGATATAAATGGCCATTCAAAAGCCACTCCTGGGGGTCAACCCAGATAGACAGAAATATGTTAATTCTCCTTAGACATTAAGGAAAATTCATGGGAATTTATGAAAATTTAAGAAAAATGTATATAGTTGTTTGAATGCTTGGTTTAAGAAGGCAGAGATGTCAAAAATTCATAAAGATTTTTACCTACAGAACTGTTAAAAGATAACCTATTTCCTGAAAACTATTGCATTTTGGAATTTTTATTCCTCTTTTAGTTCAAACATTTCCTCTAGTTTATTGCAAATTAAACTTTCTTTGCATAATTGTAGAAATACTATGTTCCAAATAATAGGATGTGCGTGCATGCTAAGTCTCTTCAGTCGTGTCTGACTCATTTCGACCCTATGGACTGTCACCCGCGAGGCTCCTCTGCCCATGGGATTCTCCAGGTGAGAATACTGGAGTGGGTTGGCATGCCCTCCTCCAGGGGAGCTTCCCCACTCAGGGATCAAACCCACAACTCTGACGTTGCCTGCATTAGCAGGTGGATTCTTTACCACTAATGCCACCTGGGAAGTCCCAAATAATAGGATAGATTTTATATATTGAATGCTCACTTTTTGGTTAACGAATAAAGGTGAAAGTCTCTCAGTCATGTCCGACTCTGTGACCCCATGGACTGTACAGTCCATGGAATTCTCCAGGCCAGAATACTGGAGTGGATAGCCTTTTTCTTCTCCAGGGGATCTTCTCAACCCAGGTCCCCTGCATTGTGGGTGGATTCTTTACCAGCTGAACCACAAGAGAAGCCCAAGAATGCTGGAGTGAATAGCCTACCCCTTCACCAGTGGATCTTCCCGATCTAGGAATCGAACTGGGGTCTTCTGCATTGCAGGCAGGTTCTTTACCAACTGAGCTATGAGGGAAATATATACTTTATGTTTCTTTCTTTTTTTTTTTTTTTTGGTTTTGCTCTTATCATTAGCTCTTGACCTGTCAGAGACAAAGCTAGGTTACTGTCCTGTGATTCAGCTCAAGTACATTTCTGAACTTAACAGAGTCACTTAGGAGTGTTTGCTGGGGCTGTCAGGTGAGGTGCACGTTTGAATTAGTATATACATTTTTAACAGGGGTGGCTCATGTCGTGTACGCAAACCCATCACAGTTAAGGCTAATTTATTGACTGAATTATAAAAATAAGTCTCTTCTTCAAACCAGCAGTACAGAGTCTAAGATGTACTTTTTTTCCTTATGGAGTAAGGAAGAAGAGGGCTTCCTAGCTGGCGCTAGTGATAAAGAATCTGCCTGCCAAAGCAGGAGATGTGGGTTCATTCCCTGGGTTGGGAAGATTCCCTGGAGAAGGAAATGCAACCCACTCCAGTGTTCTGGCCTGGAGAATCCCTTGGGCAGGGGAGCCTGGCAGGCTACAGTCCACTGGGTCACAAGACTCAGACATGACTGAGCACATTGGGTACTGTGTGCTAAGTCACTTCAGTCATGTCTGACTGTTTGTGACCCCATGGACTGTAGCCTGCCAGGGCTACATGGAATGGGTTGCCATGCCCTTCTCCAGGGGATCTTTGTGACCCAGGGATTGAACCTGAGTCTCTTATGTCTCCTGCATTGGCAAATGTGTTCTTTACTGCTAGTGCCACCTGGAAACATCATAACTTATAAAGAAGCTAAGAATTACAGGCATATTCAGATGCAAACAAACATGATTAGTTGTGGACTTATTTTATTGAATAAACAGATTCATGCCTCCCTAAGGATCTTGATATGGTCATCCAGCTCCAGTAGGAATTAATAGGCACACAGAAAACTGTTATTTTTCTTTACAGCTGTACTAAAAATTTTCTTTACATATAATGTTTAAAAATTATCAACCTAAAACTGCAATTTTAAAAGTCTATTTATAGTTACTCTTTTTCTAAAAGTATCATCTACTCTATTTAAAAATTAAATTAAGGTTAATTTGCATTAATATGTTTTTATTAATATACTGTATTCTCTGAGTTCTCTGACATTAGAATGGCTGCAGTGTTTTTTTGTTTTTTTTTTTTAATCAGACTAAAAAGTGACAGGAAACTGTTGAGTATCTAATGTGAATGCCTAGGGAGACTGTGAGAGTGTCAGCTATGTCCCGGTGGGCACTTCTGGAAGCCTCGATCATTGCTTGAAGTCTGGAGTGCTCTGAGCATGAACAAGACTTCCGGTGGCTATTCCTCAGGACACTTATTACCACGTCTGGAGCTTTAGCTACTGTTGTTTCCTCTCAGTTTTGGTCTGAAATTCCCCTGATTTCTCTCGTTCTATAAATGAAGCCAGGGAAATGTCCATTCCAAGGTACTCAGCCATGGTGATCAACATGTTTGGAGATATTATTCTAGAGAAAAGCAGAGGAAAAAAATTCAGAATGCTTTAGAAGGAGTCAAAGAGACATCTTCAGGGAATTTCTTGGCAGCACAATGGTTAGGGCTCCGGGCTTCCACTGCAGGAGGTGTGGGTTCCATCCCTAGCGGGGAAACTAAGATTCCGCATAACACGGCCAAACAAATAAATAAAAGAGAAATATCTTTGTAAAGATTACGTGTGAATTCTTGTGCCTCACACTGTGCATGTCACTGCTGAGAGGGACAAACGCAGAAATGTTGCATCACGGGCACTGAATGCTGTCTACAGAGCTTTGAAAAGTCTCAGTTCTCAGGCCACAAAGTGTATTTTGGTTGTTCGGTTGTGTCCAAGTCTTTGCGACCTCTTGGACTGGGGCCTGAGGTCTCCTCTATCCATAGGATTCTCCAGCAAGAATATTGGGAGTGGGTTGCATACCCTTCTTCAGGGGATCTTCCTGGCCTAGGGATCAAACCCGGGTCTCTTGCATTGCAGGCAGATTCTTTACCATCTGAGCCACCATGGAAGACCCATTAGCTGTTTAATCCTGCAAAAATGACTTACTGT
This sequence comes from Oryx dammah, assembly GCF_014754425.2. Lineage (NCBI taxonomy): Eukaryota > Metazoa > Chordata > Mammalia > Artiodactyla > Bovidae > Oryx > Oryx dammah. The sequence continues at coordinate 35,517,816 of NW_024070203.1, forward strand.
CTTTAAGCCTCAGTTACTCGAAGTGTGATAAACCATGCAAGGCTGTCATGCCAAGTCCGGCCCAAGTAGACACTTGATGAATCTTACACGCTGTTCTCTCTTCTCTTCAGAGAAGATAGTGGGCCTGGCCTAAATACACTCACAAAGACTCTGGAACTTTAAGCATGAAGTTGCAGGTCCTCTTTCACCAGAGGAAGTGAGGAACTTGCCAAAAATCCTTAATATTTTTCTGGCAATGCACTCGAGTTTATTGGTCCTTTGTTTTCAAAATAGAATTTTATGTCAGCTGAACTGATAGAATTCACCTCCTGTCATTGGGGTTCTATTTGTTTTTCTTGAAGTTAATAATTTTTATTCTCTAAGAGGGCTTCCCAGGTGGCGCTAGTGGTAAAGAATCCACCTGCCGACATAAGGGATGAGCGTTTGGTCCCTGGGTCAGGAAGATTCCCTTGGAGAAGGGAATGGCAACTCACTCCAGAATTCTTACCTGGAAAATCCCATGGACAGGGGAGACTGGCAGGCTATATCTGTGTGGTTATAAACAGTTAGACACTACTGGAGCAACTCAGCACTCTGTAAGAACCAACAGTTTCTGAATTTTCTCAACATCTGGAATAACCAAGCACAGCTAGAATTAGTCCAATAAGTTGCCCTGGCATTATTTAGATATTATTCTTCCTTCAACCTTAAGAAAGATACAAGGTTGTTTTCTGGTAAAAGAGGTAGCAATGATGAGAGCAATTTGTTCACAAACAACCAAAATGATAGAGAAGTCATTATTCACTTACTGTTTCAGGAACAATACAATATGCAAGAATCTGGGTATTATCAAGTACAACTGCTCCTCTAAAATAGCATTTACAATACTTTGGGCAGCATACTCCTGTTTCAGCAATGGCAACAAAAGTGGATACCTGGAATAAAAAAATCACAAAAAGTTATATTGTTAAAGTGGTATTTTTTTGCTGCCATGGTGAGCACTAATTATGAAATTTTAGATTTCAAGTCATCAACGTATGTCTATAAGTATGCAAATCATGTGTAAATATTAGAAAAAGCCTTGTGTTTTCTCTCGTGATCATATTGGGACCAGTGCTAACACGTTTCCAGCTTCCCCAGTGGCTCAGTGGCAAAGAATCTGCTGGCAATGCAGGAGCCCCAGGAGATGCGTGTTCAATCCCTGGGTCGCAAAGATCACCTGGATAATGAAATGGCTACTCATTCCAGTATTCTTGCCTGGGAGATGTAATGGATGGAGCAGCCTGGTGGGCTATACAGTCTCTGGGGTCACAAGAGTCAGACATGACTTAGTGAGTAAACAAAAGCTAGTGTATCTAATTTCCTGGAGTGAACTCCTGGCCTTTATTGATTTTCTCCTCTGTGATGGTCTAGATCTATGGAGGGAAGTGCATTGAGATTTTTTTTCATATTTTTCTTTTCTCTCTTTCAGCCCAAACATCAGATAGCTGTATACTATTAAGAAGTGGAACTGCAAAATTGTTTTACCCAAAGGAAAATGCTCCTGGGCGTGTACAATGTGGCTTTATTTTAGGCACACTATTGTTACTACAGTAAGCAAACTCAGATGTTTGCAAAATTAACTGGAGTTGAAGTGGGATGAGCATGTAATGAAGCTCCCATTAGACATTACTTTGACATTTTATACTTTTATATTATGCTTCTGTGTTTCTTGAACCACACCCCTCTTCAAAATTCTATTTTTGTTTGTGTGCTCAATCACTTAGTTGTGTCTAGCTCTTTGCAGCTCCGTTGGCTGTAGCCTGGCAGGCTCCTCCGTCCATGGGATTTTCCAGGCAAGAATACTGGAGTGGGTTGCCATTTATATGTAAATAATGTTTTTCATTAAATTTGGGAGGTTTTCAGCCGTCATTTCTTTAAATGCTTTTTCTGATCTTTTCTGTTATTTCTTTGTTACTCTCCTGTGTATATGTTGATATGATTAAAGGTGCCCCAGCTTTCTCTGAGGATCTGTTCCTCTTTTTCCATTTATGTTCTCTCTTCCTTCTTGCATATTCTCTGTTCATTCGTCTTGAGGTTCACTTTTTTTTTTCTGCCAGCCCAAATCTACTGTTGAGCTGCCCTAGTGCATCTTCCTTTTCATTTACTCTTCTTTTCCAATCCCGAATTTACATTTGCTTAAAAAAATCTGTATTTATTTATTAATATTTGATGAAACATCTCCATTCTAAAAATATGGATTTCTTTAGCTCTTTGAATGGATTTAAAATAGCCGCTTTGAAGTTTGTCGGCTAAGTCCAACATCTGGGTCCTTTTCAAAGCAATTTCCATTGCCTATGGGTTTTTCTCAGGTGTGGGTCACACTTTTCTGTGTATTTGCCTATCATACTTTTTTATTAAAAACTGAACATTTTAGATGACATGTGGTAGCACCTCTGGATAACTGTCCTTTGCGATTGTTTGCTTGTTTATTTCCTCAGTCACTTGGCTGAAACTAGTTCCATGAGGTCTATCTCTCCTCCAAGGTGTGGCTTCTGATGTCATTCCTTGAAGGACTCCAGCCAGAGAAACTGGTTTTAACCAGGCAATCTTTGACTGCCTCTTTCTCTTAAGCCTCTAGCTGGTCTGCCTCTATTTGTATCCTATCTACCTCTTATGCTGTAGTTTGCTAGCTGGTAGTGCTATTTTTCTTTCTTTTTTTTTTTTTTTTGAAGCGTTCTGATTTATGGTTTTATCCAATGGCAGAGGGAGAAAGATGCCAGTCTTTGCTGCTGAGTGTGACCTTGTCTGTCAGAACCCCTGTTATGAAGCGGGAGTTGGGTGATGAGAAAATGACTCTTCACTGGGTTTCTCACCTTAGTTATCAAACCGAGTCTGGGGGAATGGTAGGAAGTAATGCTGCCACCCAGCTGCTGTTACCAGCCTGTATGGATCTTCCAGCACCCAGAACCTGCGGGTTGGGGTCTGCTAATTTTTACTGTCTCGTAGGTCTACCACACATAGGTCTTTTGCCACATGACTGCTGCTCCAACAACAAAGAGCTGTGGGAAGAGGAACTGCTTTCTTCAACAATAGCCTCTCCCCAGGTCTTTCCTGCCTTGGAGGTGGAGGAGCAAACACTGTCTGACTGAGTCTATCCGTTCATTAGAGGCCTTCCACAGAAATCGGGATCTTTCAGTATTCAACTGCTGCCAAACTATCCAGCGGAGTTCTCCCTCTCCGGGGACTGGTGTGTGTGCGTGCATGCTGCATGCTCAGTTGCTTTTTGTGACCCTGCAGACTACAGCCCACCAGGTTCCTTTGTCCATGGGATTCTCCAGGCAAGAACACTGGAGTGGGTTGCACTTCCTCCTCCAGAGGATCTTCCCTACCCAGGGATCGAACTCAAGTTTCTTGTGGCTCTTGTGTTGGCAGGTCGGTTCTTTACCACCAAGCCACCTGGTAAGCCCCTCCAGAGACTGGGGGACATGGGAATTACCACTGGTTTGCTAAGCCCCTGAAACTCCTGTTCTGCAAGGCAGAGCTGTTGTGTGGAGGATGAGTGTAGTTCCTGGTTCCAATGCCAAGGCCTCTCAGAATTCTTACCAAATTTCTGTAGGTTTTGTTAAATAAATACTTCTCAATGGATTGCATGCTCTTCAGTCAATCTCCAAATATTTTAAATGATTGTCTTTGCTAATTTTGACTTGCATGGTAGATGTTTCTTTGTGAGAGCTTTTTCCCTGCTGTACTGTCACCTCCATCACCTGTTTTGACACTTTTAATTTAATTTTATGATTTCCTTAGACTTTAAATAGCCTCATTGCTTTTTAGACAGGCTTTTTGTTGGCTGTTTCTCTTTCCTACAGATATAGCTGATTCATAGCATTTGGTTCCTGTCAATCCCCTTTTTAGCAATTGTAATAACTACACTGGCCCTAGATATATTTTTCAATATACTCCACTGATTGGCTCCTTTGTATAAAAGTCTTCCTATTTGTTTCTTCCTTGGTCTATTCTACCAAATATAAACTTATATCATCCTCCAATACTTCCCCACATATATTAGTCAATCTTTCAAAATATTTTATCTTTTGGATGATTTTTACTTCAGTATTCTTTTTAGAAAAAAATTATCTTCAACAACAATGCTAAAGATTTTAATAACTTCTCACTACCAACTTTTCTGTTATATTGTAATATTCTGATTAGCAATTTAAGTTTATGTTTTCACAATATCATATGCTCATAACCATATTATTATCCTTAAATGGAGTAAACTCATTAATTTAATGCAGGTTGAATGTTTTCTTTGACTAACTCAGGCATTCAACCGATGTCTTTTGTTTTACTTTTCATATTTTAAAATTTCAAAATGAAAGATGATAATTACCTATATTGGAAGATTATCATAAGAGCAAAGATTACTGTAAGATTTCACTTACTTGGTTGAACAGCCCTCAAACATTCCAGTTTTGATAAAATATGGGCAAACAATGGTGGTTTTAATTTTACTTTTTTGTAGTAGCTTTAATTCAAAGTAGAGAGACTCCGCAAAGCCACAAGCTGCAAACTTGCTGGCACAGTAATCTGAAACAGAGTGAGGAGCTGTTAGCAACAGACTTTGACAAGTTAATTCATGGAATTATTTTGAAAATGGAAACTCCCTTCCCTTTCAGTTTATTCTGGGGGCAAAGTGAAAGTGTTAGTCACTCAGTCATGTCCTAAGTGCACCTCCATGCAAGAATACTGGACTGGGTTGCCATGCCCTCCTCCAGGGGATGTTTCTGACCCAGGTATCAAACCTGAGTCTCCTGCATTGGCAGGCGGATTCTTTACCATCTAAGCTACCAGGGAAAGCATCCTTTAAAATCATTTTCTGTGGCCACTCCACTCCTATAGCTCTATACAGCATCAGTTTAGTTCAGTTCAGTCGCTCAGTCGTGTCCGACTCTTTGAGAACCCATGAATCGCAGCACGCCAGGCGACCCCATGAATCGCAGCACGCCAGGCGACCCCATGAATCGCAGCATGCCAGGCCTCCCTGTCCATCACCAACTTCCAGACTTCACTCAGACTCACATCCATCGAGTCAGTGATACCATCCAGCCATCTCATCCTCTGTCGTCCCCTTCTCCTCCTGCCCCCAATCCCTCCCAGCATCAGAGTCTTTTCCAATGAGTCAACTCTTCCTGTGAGGTGGCCAAAGTACTGGAGTTTCAGCTTTAGCACCATTCTTTCCAAAGAAATCCCAGGGCTGATCTTCTTCAGAATGGACTGATTGGATCTCCTTGTAGTCCAAGGGACTCTCAAGAGTCTTCTCCAACACCACAGTTCAAAAGCATCAATTCTTTGGTGCTCAGCCTTCTTCCCAGTCCAACTCTCACATCCATACATGACCACTGGAAAAACCATAGCCTTGACTAGACAGACCTTTGTTGGCAAAGTAATGTCTCTGCTTTTCAATATGCTATCTA